>NC_044982.1:60777857-61020394 GCF_008728515.1 Papio anubis | reverse complement strand
TTTTTTTTTTTTTTTTTTTTTTGAGGCGGAGTCTCGCTCTGTCGCCCCCAGGCTGGAGTGCAGTGGCGCGATCTCGGCTCACTGCAAGCTCCGCCTCCCGGGTTTACGCCATTCTCCTGCCTCAGCCTCCCGAGTAGCTGGGACTACAGGCGCCGCCACTACGCCCGGCTAATTTTTTGTATTTTTAGTAGAGACGGGGTTTCACTGTGTTAGCCAGGATGGTCTCGATCTCCTGACCTCGTGATCCGCCCGTCTCGGCCTCCCAAAGTGCTGGGATTACAGGCTTGAGCCACCGCGCCCGGCCTGGGCCTTGTTTTTAAATCCAATTTGCCACTGTATGTATTTTAAGTGGAGTTCTTAGGCTATTAACATTCAAGGTTAATATTTACATGTGAGGTTTTATTCCTGTCCTGGTGTTTCTAGCTACTTGTTTTGTATTCTTGACTGTGTAGTTGATTATAGGCCCTCCAGGCTATGTAGTTACATGTGCTTTTGTGGTAGCAAGTATTGTTCTTTCATTTCCATGTTTAGAACTCCCTTAAGCCTCTCTCGTAAGGCCATTCTGGTGGTGACAAATTCCCTTAGTGATTACTTGTCTGGGGAAGACTTTATTTCTCCTTTGTTAATAAAGCTTAGCTTGGAAGGATGTGAAATTTTTTGTTGGAATTTCTTTTCCTTAAGAATGCTAAAATAGGCCCTCAATGTCTTCTGGTTTTTGCTGAGAAGCCCACTGTTAGAAGCCCACTGTTAGTCTGACTGAATTCACTTTATATCTAATATGGCCCTTTTCTCTGGCTCCGTTGAGATGTTTTCCTTTTTGTTGAGCTTGGAAAGTCTGATGACTGTGTGCCTTGGTGATGGTCATCTTCTATAGTATTTTGCAAGAGTTCCCTGGATTTCTTGTATCTGCATATTAATGTCTCTGGTGAGACTGGGGAAACTTTCCTGGATTACATCCTCAAATATGTTTTCCGAATTGCTTACTTTCTCCTCTTCTCTGTCAGGAATGCTAATGAGTCATAGGTTTGGTTACTTTACATAATCCCATAGTTTTTGGAGGCTTTGTTCATTTAAAAACATTCTTATTTTTTTTTTTTCTGACTGGATTGATTCAAAGGACCAGTCTTCATGCTTTGAAGTTCTTTCTTCTGCTTTTGTTTAGTCTGTTGTTAAGGCTTCCAGTTGTATTTTGTAATTCTTGCAGTGAATTTTTCAATTTCAAAAGTTCCATTTGGTTCTTTCTTTATATAGCCATCTCATTTGTTAAACCTTGTATTGTTATTCTGGCTTCATTGGATTGGATTTCAACTTTCTCTTGGATCTCATTGAGCTTCCTTGCCATCCAGATTCTGAATTCTATGTCTGTCATTTTAGACATTTCAATCTGATTAAGATCTATTGCTGGGGAGCTAGCAATAGATTCATCTTTGGAGGTGAATAAACACTCTTGCTTTTTGTATTTTTGGAGTTCTTGCACTTATTCCTCCTCATTTGAGGGGCTGATGCTTCTTTTTCTTTTTGAATTTGCTGTGATTTGGATGAGGCTTTCTTGAGTTTTTGTTATGTTTCCCTTGTGGGTATGATTGTGGTCTATGTTGGGTATAATTGATTGACTTTGTTTCTGGGTGCTTCAGAAAGCCAAGGCTCTGTATGGGTTCCTTGGTTTCAGATAGACTTCTGTGGTAGGTTTTACAGGCATTGCTTGTTGCAGCAGTATATTTTTGTTTGGTGGTATAATTCAGGCTGCAGTCTAGTAGATGATGCTTAAATGATGGAGTTGGCATATAAGCTCTTATTCAGCTCCAGTTGTCTTTAGTGGGGGCAGAGGTGCCAGATAAACTTGAAAAGTGTGCCCCCTACTTGCACTCATCCCTTTTGTATTTTGGTATGTCTGCAACAGTGCACTGGGGAGAGGATGTGGGTCAGGAGGAAGAGAGGACTACCTCTCCAAGTCTGTTCCTGGGCCTTGGTGGTGCCCTCTTCAGCTGTGTGTGCTGTGTCCGTGTTTCCTTTTTCTCAAAAGGGGCTTTGGTGGGCTGTAATCCCCACTTCCTCAGGGGTGGTTCATGCTGAGGGTAAGATCACCAGGTGACCGCAATTATCTGGGAACCTGCTGGTCCTCTGTGCTTGCCAAAGTCAGAGTGGGTTGTGGGGTTCGGATGGCCTGGTGGTGCAGTAGATCAAGGGTGGAGGATTCCCAGGCAGGGCAGTGGCACTGCTGATATACCACTGGTATGGTGCCTGTGGCCTGGGGTTTTCAGACCATCAGGTGGCGGTGGGTCTTGCCCAGCTCATGCGCCCCTGACCCAGCTGGTTGCTGGCATTCACCCTGGCGGGAGGCCCAAATGGCTAGGGCCTTCTGTCGGGGTGAATGTCAGAGACACCTCTTCAACCACGGTGTCTGTGTTGACACCTCTCTCTTGACTTTTAGTATTTTCCCTCAAATAATCTGACTGAAGTGTGAAGCCATCTGTGCCAAGATTGCTGAGCTGTTTCAGGCATTCCAGGCTGTGAGAGGGGGAAGAAGCCATGGCTATCAGGCCATGCATGCCCTTCCTGGTCCAGTTTTACTAAAGGAGGTTCACCTAACTTCTGTGCTGGCACATGAACCTATGCCACACTCTTCTCTGTGTTCTGATCATGGGAGCTTCTCCCCCACTTGAGATCAGGCCACAAATCTCAGCTCAGTACCCCAGGACAGTGTGCTCAAGTCCTGAGGAGTTGGGATCAGGTCCACAGATTTTTCTGTTGGTCCCTCAGGGTCAAGCACCCGCTGTTATGGGGGTGCAGAACTGCCCCCCAGGCTGCCAATACAACTCTCAGGTGGGGCAGTGAAGGCTGTGTTGTGGGTACCCTCCTGCAGAAATGGCCAGGTAGGTGGCCTTGATAGGGACCAGCAGGCAACAAGGCATATGGATCAGATGCACCTGAATCCTGCGGCAATGGGAACAGGGCCTGTCTTGAGCATGTGAATATACCCAGACCCTGCTTCCCCCCAGCTGGGCAGACAGCAGGTGCTGCAACCTCTCACTGCAAGAAGGATAACCTCGGCAGATGGGATCCTATGCCTATATTTTGCTGCAACTGTACAGCACAGTGAAGCCTTTTGGACTCTGCATGGGTTCAAGCTGTGCATCTATTTGTTCTCTGTGCAGCTTCCCCTGCCAGTCCAGAGGTCTGTGAGGGTCATGGCAACTCCTGTAGCTAGGATCTCAGAAGACTGTCATGGGAATGCAGTGGTCCAGGGTTCCTTCACTCACCCCTTCCTTAGGTCTGGTCCAGGTCTTTGGGCTGGTCTTGGCACTCACGGACTACAAACAGGCTGCCTTGCTTCCTCCCTCTTCAACCACAGTGTCTGTGTCACCTCTGTATTGACTTTTAATATTTTCCCTCAAAAAATCTGATTGAGGCCGGGCGCGGTGGCTCACGCCTGTAATCCCAGCACTTTGGGAGGCCGAGGCAGGCGGATCACAAGGTCAGGAGATCGAGACCACGGTGAAACCCCGTCTCTACTAAAAATACAAAAAATTAGCCGGGCGCGGTGGCATGCGCCTGTAGTCCCTGCTGCTCGGGAGGCTGAGGCAGGAGAATGGCGTGAGCCCGGGAGGTGGAGCTTGCAGTAAGCAGAGATCAGGCCACTGCACTCCAGCCTGGGCGACAGAGCGAGACTCCGTCTCAAAAAAAAAAAAAAAAAAAAAAAAAAAAAAAAAATCTGATTGAGGTGTGGAGGTTTACTCGACATTTTGGTTCCTCTCCATGGAAGAGGTGCTTCCAGCTGTGTCTAGTCAGCCATCTTGTCCCTTTCTCCCAAGTCATACTTTTTTTCTTTTTCTTTTTTTAAGAGATGGGGTCTCGCTATGTTGATGAGGTAGGTCTTGAATGCCTAGCCTGAAGTGATCCTCCCATCTCGGCCTCCCAAAGACCTGGGATTACAGGCCTGAGCCACTGCACCCAGCCTCTATTTCATACTTTTACCTATCCAATTGCTGCTAGGAGTCAACCTGAGTGGCTGCGGGAGGTGAAGTGAAAGGAGGAATGAAAGGAGGATGGGCCGGGCGCGGTGGCTCAAGCCGGTAATCCCAGCACTTTGGGAGGCCGAGGCGGGTGGATCACGAGGTCAGGAGATCGAGACCATCCTGGCTAACATGGTGAAACCCCGTCTCTACTAAAAATACAAAAAACTAGCCGGGCGTGGTGGCGGGCGCCTGTAGTCCCAGCTACTCGGAGGCTGAGGCAGGAGAATGGCGTGAACCTGGGAGGCGGAGCTTGCAGTGAGCCGAGATCGCGCCACTGCACTCCAGCCTGGGTGACACAGCGCGAGACCCCGTCTCAAAAAAAAAAAAAAAAAAAGAAAGGAGGATGATGATGCAGAATGCTTCCATTTATTCACTTATTCAAAAAAATGCCACGTATGAGAACCTATGCTAGGCACTGGAGATAAAAATCAAACAAAAAGTAATTCTTGCCCTCTGGAGCTCACAGTCTGGTAGAGGAGACAGACATGTAGACAAATAATTCACAATGAGACATGGTAAGTGGGTTGTCAGTAGGTGGTAGGACTACATTGGATGGATCCCAGTGTCAACTGGAGACCTGAAAAGACAGTTTGTCTGGAAAAGCAGCACAAGAAGATTCTTTGAGACAGGAAATGTGCACGTTAGGTTTAAGCAATCGTTTTGTTGACATATGTCCAAGAAGTTGGATTATCATTTGAAAATTAAAAGTAGTTCAACTGCATTGCAAATCTAGTAGGGGAAATAAAACTTTCCCCTATGTCTTTCTGGGAAGTATGTGTGTGTGTGTGTGTGTGTGTGTGTTAAACTTGGAATGTGAAGGAGAGAATACAGCTTAATAATTTAATCCAAAACATGCAATTTTTCCTTCTCTGGGATTTTTCACATGCTGAGAGTGTTACATACTTCTGAAAGTTCTGATTCTCATCCTTCACACAACAGAATGAGCAGAGCAAACCTAAACCAAAAGAGAGAGAACTTCCTTTATAGTTCCTTTCTGTAGGGAGAACACTCACAACCTGGAAATGAGTGATTTAATTGGGGATAAAGCAAAGTTTGAATGTTTTCTTCCTATTTTCATTAATTTAGTGGTTGCATCTGTTTTTCTTCAAAAATGTTGTTATTTCATTATCAGCGATTTGATTCTTTGCCCCAGCATGTACTCTCATTTCTTCCATTATCGTGGCCAAAGGAAATAAGTGCTAAGGGCTGACAGTTCCAATTTCAGTGTCACATAATTGGTTGTTCACCATGTTGTCCTATAGCAACAAAAATAGTCGCTTGTGGTAATTTTTAACTCGTCTCTGTTATGCAGTTTTATTCAATGGACAGTTAAATCTCTCTGACATTTTTCTACTACTCTTCTAATCTATCACTACTTTCCCACCTAGCCAAAGTTTTGAAGTGTGTAAGGTTTATTTGAAACTTAATTTGTTCCTTTTCAAGTATCCCAGTGGCTTCACACCACTGTATAAAAATCCATTGGAGAAAGAATCTGGTATGAATAATTTAAATCTTAATGTAAAGATAAATCAATATTTTTATTCTCATAGAGGTATTAGAATTTTCAAATGTTTCTAATTGCAAAATCAAAGATTTTTGCCCTATTAAAGTAATTTTGGAAATCAGTGAGTATGTGGATTAAAGGAGATAAAATTAGATAATTGATAAGGAAGCACTTTGAAATTGAAAAGCCTTTAGAAATATAAGGAACTAGATAAGGATACCCTTCCCTGCAAACTTGTTCTAATGTCCCTGTAACCAGGAAATGGATTACCACAAACAGGGCATTACACTAGAGTTCTTCAGACATTGACCTGATTCACCTGTTAGGACTACTCAACATTATCCATATTGGGTAGGAGGTTGGAGCTGACGATCTCAAATTGCCCTTCCAACTCTAAGTTTATAAGATTACATAAACCACCTCTGATGGAAGCACAGTAAGTCCAAATCCATTCTTTAATGCAGGAAGTCCTAATAAAGCTGTATTACAGGACCAAAATATATCATTAAGGCAATTGACTAGGGACTACCATTTGGGATAGACTGATCAATTCATTTATAAAATAGCAACAAAAAACATGGCAAAGTCATACTGATTCATTGTGAACTAAAGCCTATACTCAGGAAAGTGTGTTACTGGGTCGTTCTATGAGAAATTATAATCAGAGGAGTTTACTTCACTAATACCTCATGCAAAACACTTGGGCCTTTTATCTGCAAGCTCAGTGTGAGTTTACAATGTGATAGGAAAGCAAAAAAGCCTATACTATTTTTTAAATGTTATAATAGATGTACAGTACCCAGAATAATGTAGGTAACATTAGACCTCATCTGACATGTATAAAGTACCATGATTTAAGGGAAACATTGACAGTAAAAGCAAGATCATTTCTCAAGTTATATTAAGTACAATAGAAGGGATTGATTTTCCTTTTATCTTGTAGAAGATAGGATTTATGAGGAACCTAACTAAATATGTTAATGGCACTTAATGTCATATAGAAGAATGATTAGACTTACACAGTCATGGCTCCAGAGAATTAACTAGAAGAAACCACAGAAGTTTAAGAGAGGGATGGTTTGGCTTAGCCCCAAGCATATCTGTCTAATAATTGTAAAGGACTGCCTTTTGATCTAGTCCACGCTCTGTGTATGATGGCATTGATGACCTAACTCTTTTACCACTCCCTGCATCCATGTCCTTTTCCATGTAACTTTGTAGTGCTTCCTGCTGAGGGCAGGGTGGTCTGTCCCGCCCCTTAACTCTGGGCTGAACTATGTGAATTGCTTGGCCAATGGGATATTAGCAGATGTGACACAAGCAGAGGATTGAAGTAGACTTGCACATTGGTGTTTGTTTTCTCTTGCACCTTTGCCAGCACCACGTGAATATTCTTGGTCAATATGATTGAACGATGAGATGTACATAGGGCAGAATGTCACCCTCATCATCCCAGTTGAAGCCTTCTTAAATCATCTGAGGGCCTGCTGTCCTCTGGACATTTGAGTTGAGTACAACTAAGCCCAGAACTGCCCAAGGCAAGCCCAGTTTAAATTGCTGACCCATTTATTTATTATAAGCTAAATAAATGCTTATGGTTTGAAGTTACTGTGTTTTGACGTGTTTTTATGCAATATTACTGTGCCAATAGATAACTGATACATTCCCTGTTGTTTGGTCATATTCAAGAGAGAAATGGATAGCCATTAGTTAAGACTGTTTTAGAAATGGACACTTGAATTAGGTGGACATAGACTAGATGAGTTCCAAAGATGGTTCCTGCTTCAGGGACTAACATGGTAATATTCATATAATAATTCACACTTAATGAGCAGTTACTATCTGCCAGGCATTGTTTTTAGGGCTTTAAACATAAATATTAGTATTTACTCCAAGGAGGTAGTTATTCTCGTTATTCTTATGATATTTATTGTTACGGAAACAAGCACAGATCACACAACTAGTAAGTGGTAGATCTAGGATTAAATCTAGGCACCTGGCTCCAGAAATTGCACTCTATCAGCGCACCATGCTCACACTGGCCCTTGAGCTATGTTCAGTATTTCTTTTCTTTTTTCTTTCTTTCTTTTTTTTTTTGTTGGAAGAAGGGGAACAGGATTTCACTCTTTTGCACAAACTGGAGTGTAGTGGTGTGATCACAGCTCACTGCAGCCTCGACCTCCTGTACTCAAGCAATCCTCCTCTCTAAGCCTCTCAAGTAGTTAGGACTACAGGTATGCACCACCACACCCAGCTAATTTTTTATTTTTTGTAGACAAGGTCTTACTATATTGATCAGGCTGGACTCAAACTCTTGGCCTCAAGCAATCCTCCTACTTTGGCTTCCCAAAGTGCTGGCATTATAGGCATGAGCCACTGTGCCTGACCTATTCAGTATTCCTTTTTTTTTTTTTTTTTTTTGAGACGGAGTCTCGCTCTGTCGCCCAGGCTGGAGTGCAGTGGCCGGATCTCAGCTCACTGCAAGCTCCGCCTCCCGGGTTCACGCCATTCTCCTGCCTCAGCCTCCCGAGTAGCCGGGACTACAGGCGCCCGCCACTTCGCCCGGCTAGTTTTTTGTATTTTTTAGTAGAGACGGGGTTTCACCGTGTTAGCCAGGATGGTATGGATCTCCTGACCTCGTGGTCCGCCCGTCTCGGCCTCCCAAAGTGCTGGGATTACAGGCCTGAGCCACCGCGCCCGGCTCCTATTCAGTATTCCTAAAGCCCACTGGAAAACGGGCATTTATGTCTGCATATATTGAATGGAAAAATTAATCATTAGTTTTCTAAATGTATTTTTTCATATAGGAAAGATTAACCATTTATTTATAATATTATATATAAATATATTTTATATTTATATTTATATGCATAAACTAAAATATAGTAATATACATAAAAATTCTACATATTCATAGGCTACAGTGATATTTTGATACATGTATGCAATATACAAGGATCAAATCAGGGCAGTTAACATATCCATTACCTTAAACATTTATCATTTATTTGTGTTGTAAACATTCAAAATCCTCTCTTTTAGCTTTTTGAAAATATACACTAACCTGTTGTTAACAATATTCTCCCTTCAGTGCTACATAACACTGGAACTTATTCTATCTAGCTGTAATTTTATTTTATTTTTTTGAGATGGAGTCTTGCTCTGTTGCCCAGGCTGGAGTGCAGTGGCACCATCTTGGCTGACCACAGCCTCTGCTTCCCTGGGTTCAAGCAATCTTCCTGCCTCAGCCTGCCGAGTAGCTGGGACTACAGTTGCATGCTACCATGCCCGGCTAATTTTTGTATTTTTTTTTCAGTACAGTCGGGGTTTTACCATGTTGGCCAGGCTGGTGTTGAACTCCTGACCTCAAGTGGTTCACCTGCCTCGGCCTCCCAAAGTGCTGGGATTAAAGGCCTGAGCCACCACACCTGGCCTATCTAGCTGTAATTTTTATCATTAACCAGCCTCACCCTATCCTCCTCTCCCCACTCTCCTACTTAAACCCTAAAAGTCTCTATTCTACTCTCTACTTCTGTGAGCTCCTTTTTTTTTTATTTTTAGCTCCCACATATGAGTGAGAACTTGTTGTATTTATCTTTCTGTGTCTGACTTATTTCGTGTAACATAATGTTCTCTAGGCTCATCCATGTTGTTGCGAATGACAAGAGTTCCCTCTTTTTTGTTAATGACTGAATAGTATGCCATTGTGTATACATATCACGTTTTCTTTATCCATTCATCTGTTGATGGACATTTGGGTTGATGCATATCTTGGCTATTGTGGTTAGAGCTGCAGTAAACATAGGGGTGCAGGTATCTCTTCAGTAAACTGATTTCCTTTTCTTTGGATAAATACTCACTAGTGGGATTGCTGGGTTGTATGGTAGTTCTATTTTTAGATTTTTGAGAAATCTCCATAATGTTTTTCACAATGGCTGTATTAATTTACATTCCCATTCCCACCAACAGTGCATGAGTTTTTTTTTTTTTTTTTTTTCTCCACTTGATATAGGAAAGCATAAGTCATTTTAGATAAAAATTAAAAAGAGGTCCTTACTGGTTAAAACCTCGGTAGCTACTGTTTTAAGCAGTCTTCAGTCTTTAATATTCTATGATTTTTAGAGACACCTTATTCTTTTTTTTTTTTTTTTGAGACAGAGTCTCACTTTGTTGCCCAGGCTGGAGTGCAGTGGCAGGACCTTAGCTCACTGCCACCTCCACCTCCTGGGTTCAAACGATTCTCATGCCTCAGCCTCCCGAGTAACTGTGATTACAGGCCCCCACCACCATGCCCGGCTAATTTTTATACTTTTCAGTAGAGGTGGGGTTTCACCATGTTGGCCAGTCTGGTCTCGAACTCCTGACCTCAGGTGATCAGCCGGCCTCAGTCTCCCAAAGTGCTGGGATTACAGGTGTGAGCCACCGTGCCCAGCCTAGATACACCCTATTCTAATACTAAAATACAAAGGTTTCTTTTTTCTTTAAAATACTAATCTAGTGAAATGCATTGCTTACAAATTGCATTAGAGCACTTGTTTTACACTAAATTCTTCATAGGGCCATTCCTGAAGGAAATATAAATTTATAGGTAATAGTGGAATATTCTGCTTATCTATCAAGGAAGATGTGTTGGCCGGGCGCGGTGGCTCAAGCCTGTAATCCCAGCACTTTGGGAGGCCGAGACGGGCGGATCACAAGGTCAGGAGATCGAGACCATCCTGGCTAACATGGTGAAACCCTGTCTCTACTAAAAATACAAAAAACTAGCCGGGCGAGGTGGCGGGCGCCTGTAGTCCCAGCTACTCGGGAGGCTGAGGCAGGAGAATGGCGTAAAAACCCGGGAGGCGGAGCTTGCAGTGAGCTGAGATCCGGCCACTGCACTCCAGCCTGGGCGACAGAGCGAGCCTCCGTCTCAAAAAAATAGAAAAAAAAAAAAAAAAAAAAAGGAAGATGTGTTATAGCATAAAGAGAATTAAATAGAAAATGCATATTAGCCAAACTATGGGCATAGCATTGTGTTGCAATAAAAGCCCTGTAATTACATTACATGTGGCAACAGAATTAGGAATAACTTTAAGTTCGTAAATTAAACATGTTGGCTATGTTAACATTTTGGGAAACATGACTCAATTTTTCATGTCTTAGTGGATGCTGTAATTAACTATGCTACTTTAGTGGTAGCAAATCCAAACTTCGATACATTCTCTGTAGCACAGGATAAATATTGAATAAGACTCAGTTTGAATTGTTGAAAAACATCTTTTATAAATCTACTAAATTTATGTAATATGAATTTAGCAGATGAGCTGTTTTAAAATTATTTTAAAAATTATATTCTCTTCTGCATTGCTTGCTTTTTCTAAAATCATACCTATTTTTAAACTAGGGAAGTTGACAGCAATGTGGTAGGATGTAGAGCTTGTGACTGATCTGTTTTGAATGTTTCATTTCTTAAAAAAAAATCACTACTTTTCAAAAACTGTCTTAATGCATGTGATCTCCAGCATTCCTCATATACTGCGAAAAGGAATCTACATGTTTTTCAATATGCAAAAATATTAGACCTGATGTTTCTACATAATGCATTTATTTTAAAATGTAAACATTTAGTGTGATGATCTGTCAGTCAGTTGAACCTTCTTGGCAGTATTGCATTGGCAGTTTAAATTAGGGTATCCTGGATCAAAACTGATTTATTAACTTTCTGTAGATTTGCTCACACAGTTGCCCTTTCACATCTATGAGTGGATTTTCCTGTTCACAAAAAGGCGAAACTAAGTGGAAAACAAACAATTTCTTTACACAGAAAGTATTACTTAACATGACAACAAACACATACCTATACCAGGGATGGAAAACATGTTATTACACTATTTCGTGCCCACAGTAAGGAATAGTAATTAATAACTCTTTTCCCCTGAACTCAGATTCAAATTTGGAAAATCTTACTGATTTTGAAATTTTGTAAGAAGTTGTTCTGATATATTAAAAAATATGTCTCCACTTTTATTGAGCAAATATAATTTTTTTTTGGTTTCAAATGATACTTCATTGGTTATTCTTAATTGATTACTCTAGGCAGCTGCTGCCAATTGATTGGAGCTATAGATATGTTCGAAGCTGTTTATTATCCTGGAGTTACACTGAACATAGAAATGCCCAAATGATTGATCAGAATTTTAATGTAAGAAAAAGTAAACATCTAATGATCACTCTCTAGGTACCAGGTGCTGAGTTCAGTGTTATACGTGTATTAACTCATAATTCTCATAGCATCCCTATGAAATAGGTATTATCATTATTTTTATTTTATAAACAAGGAAACTGAGGCTTAAAAGAGTTAAGTAAACTTGCCCCAAATCATAGAGTTTGTAAATTAATGGTGCTAATATTACCTTCTTTTGATTTAGATTTACCTTAGATTTGATTTGATTTAGATTACCTCCTTTTGACTTTATAGCCCAGGTTACTTCTTTTCATTGAATTCCTTAGTGGTGGTCAACATTCTATTTCAGGCTTCCTCCATTCTGTGTCAATGGCACAATTGTGCAGAGCTGCCTTCTTCCCTGGAAGTAGGTGGAGGACCTGTTTTTTTGAGTGTGTAAAGGAAAGAAATGAGCCAAAAAGCACATCTTGAAAAAAATGTATTATAGCATAGCATTGGGAATTTGGAACATCCTATTGATTTTGAAATCATGTAAGATGTTGTCCTGATATATTAAAAATAATCATCCTTTTAAATTAAGGAAATATAATATTTTCTTGGTTTGAAATTATGCTTTATTGGTTATTATATGAAAAGTAGCTTAATTGGAATTAAACATTACCTTTTAACATGAGTTGAGAATGAAACCAAAACCTTAAATTGCACCCTAAAGTGCAGTTATAGAACTGACAGTGTGTACAGTCCTGGAAAATACTACTTCATAAAGAATAATAGACTTTAATGCTCTGCTTAGGATTTCAATGTCACAATTAAAAATTCTACAGGATAGTTAATTGAATATTTTATGCTTCTAGAAAGGGCCTTGATCCTCAGAATTGCATACTAGTTCTCAAATTCCTTTTATATAATGCTGAATTCCTTTAAGGAATTAAAAATTCATTTATATTTCACATGAGTGCATATATAGTTTTACCAACTTTTTAAATGAGAGAAATATCTAGAATTAATGTGTTAACTTTACATTTTTTGGCTGAGTTAGACTTCTGGAACATAAAATATCAATGCAGATATCATGATTCCCCCATGTAATCCTGCACCCTTTTTATGAGCAATTATAATTACTTTTCTAACTCTGATGTTACTGAGTTGTCAGATGAGGTTGGAAAACATTTCATGCCCTGATTTTCCCAATTTTCATGTATTAATAATCTTATTTGGCCTCTTCCCTTTTCTGTTTTGTAAGTTTTGAGCTTTTCAGCCTAGCCTTTATTTTTCTCTTGATGCTAATTTATGAAATTCAGGTACTAGCAGTAAAACTGTAGGGACTTCTAACAGCTGATGAAAATCTCAACATGATAAGAAAGATAAAATATTCCCTCTTCCTCTATATCTGTAGAAACAAGGGCACGATTTTATTTTTGTCATGAAACCACTCTTGGAAAGTTTATTTTTAGCAAAGGAATCTTGTAAGATGCCTGAATTTCACGCATTGTTGCCATGTTCTGGGAAAGTAACCTGTAACCTCTAAAAAATCTGCAATCTTTTGCTCATCTTACATAATAATTTTTTGTTCTGAAAATAATATTTAAATCAACATTCTTTTTTTCTGAAGATAAAAATACTTGGAAGTTGAAAAGCTTAACAGACATTAAGTGAGAAGGGAATTATTGGCAGTTCCTTACCTGTAACATGCAGAGAGGAAAAACACCTGTTGAATTTCTTATTTGAATTAAAAGTTTAGGAGCCTAATCTATTTGATTAGACTGTTTGTTACATTTATGATTATGTCTTACTGAAAAAAAAAAAGGTTGAAAGGCTCTCATGAAATTATTGTGGTGTACGCCACACCTGCAGGGCAGACAGAAAAGATGTCTGTCATTTGTCTGGTGTCTGTGATTTAGGCATCAATGCCAGATTTTTCTCATTTGAATAACCGAGGCTGTTACTTAATAAAACATGTCAGCCCAGGTCCAGGTGAATGGGAAGCACATAGTTGTGGCCACTGAGGCAAGAGCGGGCACAAGTCAGGACTCCAGTAGGGCTGTTGCTTCATTGCTGGCCCAGTGGACTTTGCATTTGCCACAAGCTTAAGTGGAGTTGGACAATTGGGCAATTGGAGGAGTACGGATATTCTCCTTTGGAGTTATTTTCCTCCATTTTTTTTTTTTATTTTTTTTCTCCAGCACTAGCTCTCCTCCCTTTCTAATGTAAAATAACTTTGTATGATCTGACATTGACCAGAAATAGGAAACTTTTGAGGAATTAGGAATGTTCCATTCTTCTCTTGAGAGTCTTCCTCGCATTTTGATTTACTGCCTCCCTTTCCACTTTCCTGTAAGCCACTGGGTGAGCATAAGTTAAAGCATAAAAACCAGACTCCTCTGAACCACTGAGGACCTTCCCCAAAGGAGAGACTGATAACTAATTTTGCATTTATTGTCTCTCATTTCCCTTCCTGCAAAAATCCTGGAAAAATCCAGGAAGGGAAATGAGTGGTTGTTTTTGAGACTTTCAGTTAATAAGGTATGGATAGATAGATTTTGCTTTACCTAAGCTTGGTGAGAGTAACTGTAAATTGAGCTTTCCAAATAAGAAAAGTTTTAATGCACGTTATTATGGCATGTGCTTTTCTAGAACTGCTAGGCAATTTTCAATATGCATAAATCTCAGTCTTGGTTCACTTATGGTAACATTATGTTATTGGATGATGGATTGAGGTCAGAAAGAAAGAACAGTATCTCAGACCATTAGGTTGTGCCTTTTCACACCAACTTAGGTTGTCATTTTAAATTTTTTTTATGAGGAATACTATCAATATGAACCAGACACTACAGTTGTTGAAGTCCTTCTTGCATCTGAAATGCATTACTGGGCCACCTGAGATGAGAAATATGAGATTGTAGATTAAGACAGTTATGTGGTGTTTCTAACTTTTTAACAATGAATATTGATGGATACACAGTTAACCTTATTTGCGAAACATCACTTGGTCATAATTATAGAATTTAAAAATGACTCATGTTAGTTTTGAATGAAGCCAATGTGAAACCCAATATATACAATTTCAACTTTATGCATTAGAATAAATATTCACTTTACATTTTGAATGATTAAAATAGAAGGTTTGTTTGGAATGCATAATTAAAACTGTTTTCAAATATGAGTACTTCTATCTCTTGAAGATTAAATGGTATTATAGGATAAATAATCACTAATATGATAAAAAATCAATATGGTAAAAAAAGATAAAGTTTATATGAATTGCAGTGACAATTAATATCCCACTCTGATGTTTCTCTGATATCTTTTCTTTTAGATCCTGATTCTTTTTTTTTTCTTTTTTCTTTTGAGAAGGCGTTTCGCTCTTGTTGCCTAGGCTGGAGTGCAATGGCACGATCTTGGCTTACCGAAACCTCCGCTTCCCAGGTTCAAGCGATTCTCCTGCCTCAGCCTCCCAAGTAGCTGGGATTATAGGCTTTTGCCACCATGCCTGGCTAATTTTGTATTTTTAATAGAGACGAGGTTTCACCATGTTGGTCAGGCTGGTCTCAAATTCCTGGTCTCAAGTGATCTGCCCACCTCAGCTTTCCAAAGTGCTGGGATTTACAGGCATGAGACACCGTCCCCCACCAATCCTGACTCTTTTGAATCTGGGTTTTGATTATATAATATGTGCACATGCATGCATGCATGTGTGTTGTATGTAGTCTCATTATGTTATTCTTTCGAATTTGTTTTTGTTACTAAATCCTATCACGAGTTATAATTACAAAAAAAAAAAAAAAACCCAAACAATGGTATCAAACCCAGCCGAACACAAATCAAAGCAAAAGAAGAAAAACACCCATTCTTCCAAAAGATCACACCCATAGGGTTACTGAACAGAATTTTAAAATCCTTTGGAGATGTTACCTATTTTTTTTGGGGGGGGGGGGCGTTTTATTAATACTCAAATCAGTCTCCCTGAGCACTTGAGGATCGGTTTTTAAGGTGAGTGGGGGGGCGGGGGACAGTGAGTCGGGTGTGCTGAATGGTTGGGTCAGAGATGAAATCATAAGGACTCTCAGCTTTCCTCTTGTGGTGAATTGGTTCCTTGGTGGGGGCCACAAGATCTGATGAGTCAGTTTATTGATCTGGCTGGTGCCAGCTGATCCATAAAGTGCAGGACCTGCAGAATATCTCAGGCACTGATCTTAGGTTTTATAATAGTGATGTTATCCCCAGGAGCAATTTGGGGAGGGTCAGAATCTTGTAGCCTCCAACTTCATGACTCCTAAACCGTAATTTCTAATCATCTGCTTAATTCATTAATCTTACAAAGGCAGCCTAGTCCCCAGGCAAGAAGGGGGCTTCTTTTGGGGAAGGGGCTGTTGTCCTCTTTGTTTTAAACTATAAACTACAAACTAAGTTCCTCCCTAAGTTAGTTCAGTCTATGCCTAGGAATGAACAAGGACAGCTTGGAGGTCAGAAGCAAGATGGATTTGGTTAGGTCAGGTCTCTTTCACTGTCTCAGTTATAATTTTGCAGGGGCAATTTCAATCCCTCCCTTTGGGTTTTGTAATGCCTTAATCTTAAGGTGTGGGCTAATTAAGATGGAAAAAGGAGGAAGGCCACTCTAACTTCTTCCTGCTTACCAGGGCATAGTGGGGTAGGTGTTGACCTCTAGGTAAGAGGAGTGGAACCGCTTTGCAGTTGTCTTGCGTATACTCCAGCAGGCTGGGCTGGGGTTCCAAGGCTTGCATGGCAGAGGTGTTAGTATTCTCATTTATAGTTTAAGTACACCTTTTAAGCAAACAGCATACTATAAGGTCAATAATGAGTTCTAAAATAAGGAGTGCAGTTTCCAGTTTTAAAAGTAAAGATTTGAAAGCGTTAGTTTGGGGACTTGTAGCCCACAAATAATTTAAGATTCAGTCCAAAGTGCAGGAAAAAAACTCAGGAACAACTAACAGTTGTACTATAGTTTTTTTTGAAGCATAATTTTTCTCTCTCCAGTACCCATTTTTATTAAAAATAAATCATAGTAAGTCAAATTTTCTTGCAAAATAAGTTTTAGTCTTATTGTGCTCTGGCTGATTATTTACATAAAGTGCAGTGGGAATAATTATTTGCCATATAGACTCTTTTAATTTTGGCTTTGCTGAAACTTTGTTCTATAAGGAATCTCAGATTGTACTTTTTAAAGCCTTGAAGTCCAGCCATGGATTTATCTCTTTCACTTTGCCTGAATTTTCCTCCGTTCAAGGTCCTAAGATAACTTGGGGCTCCTGGCTTGTCAGAAAGTTACATGCTTTACTTACCATGGGTCAGGAGTCCTCTACAGGGAATGCAGAGACAAGGTATGAGGCTAGCTTTTCTGAGGGTCTTTTATTGGCTCTATAAGTCAAATTTGATTCCTTAAAGCAGTCTGTTGAAATCTGAAAGCATGCCATTCCAATCCAAGTCCTGGTAAAATAACCACTTTCTCTAATTGTGTTCTGTTATAAAAGAAAACAGATTCTCAATGCACTTATCCAAATAACTATACTGCCATAAGTTGAGAGTACTCACACACAGTTCTGGAGAAATCAGGTAGAGAGAAAGCAATGTGCTTCAAATTTTGCTCACAGGAGTTACATTTTACTCAACTGCTAAAAGTTGTAGTAGCTCAAAAGGACAAAAGTTTCTTGACTCTTAAAAACAAAAGAATTAGCCATGTTTAATACATTAGCTCCTTACGAGAGTCCTAGAAGTTTGTTGTTTTTCTTCTCTTCCAATAGCATAATTTCTAAAGTTATCAGAGACCTGCATTTATGAGTATTGTCAGAGTCCTATATCTGATTATAAATTGCCTTTTGAAAAGGATCAAAGCAAGACAACAATTGTCTGTGGATGGCAAAAGTCTTAGGATAGCTACTATTAAAGCCACAACTGGCCGGGCGCGGTGGCTCAAGCCTGTAATCCTGGCACTTTGGGAGGCCGAGGCGGGCGGATCACGAGGTCAGGAGATTGAGACCATCCTGGCTAACATGGTGAAACCCCGTCTCTACTAAAAATACAAAAAACTAGCCGGGCGTGGTGGCGGGCGCCTGTAGTCCCAGCTACTCGGAGGCTGAGGCAGGAGAATGGCCTGAACCTGGGAGGCGGAGCTTGCAGTGAGCCGAGATCGCGCCACTGCACTCCAGCCTGGGTGACACAGCGCGAGACTCCGTCTCAAAAAAAATAAAATAAAATAAAATAAAGCCACAACTGACTAGAAATTTTGGCTACTTCTGTGGCATGCAACAATTTTACATAACAATTATAATTATTAATAATGTATACTAAGTCATGTCACAATTATAGGAGTTTCCCATAATTCTAGAACATATACCAATAACACATATTGTACAAATACAGCCTAAAGAAAGCCAAACACCATTTCATATTTGACAATGCTTCCCATATGATTTTTATACCAAATATGCCATTTTTGGACTTTAGGGGACCTAATATCTAAAAGGTCAATTTCGGTCAGAAGGAGACATAATTTATAATTTGATTTTGGAAAGTTTGTCAAATATCAAAGTGTAAAACACTGGCTATCACAAAATAAGATCACAGATTATTCATTTAGCCAAACTGGTGACTCAAAAAAAATTTTTTTTAATGGCAAAACCCACGTTCACTGATAGAGGAGAGAATCAGCTTTCTAAACAACAAGACCCAATAAAGACAGCATGAGGTCACCTGAATCTGTCTCTTTTGTCTGCCTTCTTCCTTTTTTCCTGCCATTTACCGAGGGGGACAAACGAAAACCTTTCATTATCTTTTAATATTACAGGAAAATCTTGTTCAAAAGAGAAAGCCAAATTTCACCTTTGCATTAGTGTACTATTAATGTTAAAGCCAATTCTTAATAAAGCCTTGTAAACAAATTTATATAATCTTAATTAGCTTAACCATAAGGTAAAATTCTCATAAACTTTTTATAACCCCTTAAATTTTTTTGTTAAAGAGCAGAACAATGCTCTAAGAACGCTCTGTTATACTTTTATTACAATGTTCAATTTATGGGATGTTAGCTATTATTAAATCAGGGACAGGGATGATTCAGAGTTGTTTTTTCTGTGATACTATGTGGATATGAGAGGTCCCAATTAGAAACTTTTAGTTCTGAGACAGATTTATAGGCTGATGTTATAGGGAAGAAAGCAAGACAGTGATAAAAAATAGAACATCAAGACAAGATAAAAAGAGCAGTTATTTCCCATTTCCCAGTGGACTGGACCACAGGATCTCTGAAGCTCTACCACTGTCACTCTTTTTGTGGTGGTTGTGGCAGGCACTACCTTGCACATTTGCGCGCGCTCTCTCTCTCTCTCTATATATAAAATACAGTGATATATGTATAATATAATACACACATTTAAATAAATGCTAACTTCATCAAAGTCTTCCCTTTTTAATAGTTTAAAAACTTTTCTATCATTTTCTTAGATATAGGAGATCCAGAAAGATTGAGTTGCTGGGGAAGCTATTTTTTTTTTCCACATTGACGCAGATTTTCCCACTAAACACACCCATGTAAATGAGCAAACGTCCTAGGACTACTCTTACTTGGGTTCATTGGTTACCTTGTAGTTATATTTTACACATAGGATAGACATGACAGTATTTCCTGATTTTGACCCTGCATTTTGAAATTTATGTCTAATTAATTGTTAGGTTCAGATAGAGAAATTAGTTTTGCCATGAGAGGATGGGCACAGTTGGAGTATTTGCTCAGTTCTGGACAGTCAGTGCTACTGCTTTTGGTGGCTGTGAGCCATAGTAATTAGTGGTAGCAGAGAGCTGTGACAAGAGCAGATATTTATGATACCTATGCGGCCTTGTATAGAATTACAATTATAGGTAAGGTCAAAAGGGGTTGGGATTATATGCCACCCTCCAGGTTTTTTAAATTTGTTTTCAGAGTTTCAACTCATCCCGTTTGAAGAAGTCCCAATCATCTTGGGTCAGTAGAGGGGCAGTGTGGTATATGGAAGAAACAGATAGACTCTGAATCTTGGCTTTGTTTTTACCTTTCTGAGCCTCAATTCTTTACTTGAAAAATGAGGATAAGTAATATTGTTTACTGCATCACAATGTAATCTGAATTAAATGTTATAATGTATATTTAAGTGCTTTTGTAAAATTGCTAAGAGCTATAAAAATGGCACTAAATAAGTACTTCTACGCAGCCTCCCCTCCTTCATGCATTTATTTCTCCTATTTATGTCAGCTCTAAGTAGTATAATGACCATATTTGGGGATAAAGAACTAGACTAAAGTGAAAGGAATTTATTTTGCTCTGTGGGAATTTGTGTATGCTTTCCTTAGCCTTTCTATTTCTTTTAGATTGAGAGTTTGTGCAGATGAGAAAAAAATTATTTTCTTAGGAAGATGTTACTTAAATAACTTTATACACAAAGTGTAGCAAACAACTGATGTTATAAATTTGTTAGTTTAGCATATATAACGTATAACATGTAATGCACATCATCTAAAGGAGGGAAGAAAAAGAAATGATAAAATAATGAGCATTTATGGTGATGAAGGCAATTTGCTTCACCTGCTCCTGGATTAATATTCAAGGCTGTTTGGCACCAGTTGGGCTGACCTTTCTATGGTGCATAAGGAAGAAACAGCAGGATAAGAATGAGCAAGGAAGCCATTTCACACATACACTGGTCTGTTTTCCTTGTCAGCTGTCCTAATGGCCACCCAGTTGTAGGCTTTTATCCAGTGCTTACAGGCGGCTTATCATAACTTGCAGCTTGTTTCTTTAGGGCATTCTTTCCCACACCCTACAAGGTAATGGGCTATGCTGCATGTGTTCGATCTGATAGTCTCCTTAACAAACTTAATTATTACGGACAGGTCCAGTAATGCTCATATTAACAAAAAAATGCCAGTTCACACTTATGTATTCTATATAAAGACATATAACTTTTACACCCTTATATTATATATCTAGACACATGAATTATTCAGCACTCAGAGGCATATGCCTTTATTTACAGATGTGGAGAAATAACAGCCATTACATTGTAAATGGTCAAAGAGAGTGAACCCAAAATGTAAGTGTGAAGTTTTCTTCAGATCCTTCCACGAGAGGAAGCAAGTCATGCTATCCTATTAATAATTAACACTGTCCTGACATTAATTATAAGGATGTCAGACAAATCAGATGACTTATCTTCTCATCTCTTTTACTGAAAATAATGTTAATAGAGCTTTGTATGGCTGAGTGTCAATATGGTGAATTTCCTTTGTTGATCTCTTCCCTGTTAACAGATTAGACTAGTGTTTTTCAAACATTTTGACTTGTGACCCATAGTAAGGATGCATTTTGTGTCATGACTCAACATATGTGTACCTATATACAAATATATCACATAATTAAAATAATTAATATCACGATCCACTAAACAGTTGCAAAGCATAGCTTGAAAACATTTTACTATTTGAAACCCAGTTAGCTGAGTTCTGGAGATTCATTTTCTAAGGATCGATTACAACTACTTCAGAAAACAAGGCTAATGTGGGAATGGTGAAGACTGATTTCTCTTTTTTTTTTTCTGGAGATGGAGTCTCACTTTGTTGCCCAGGCTGGAATGCAGTGGCACGATCTTGGCTCACTGCAACCTCTGCCTCCCAAGTTCAAGCAAAAATCCTGCCTCAGCCTCCCAAGTAGCTGGGACTACAGGCGCACACCACCACGCCCGGCTCATTTTTTGTATTTTACTAGAGATGAGGTTTCACCGTGTTGCCCAGGCTGGTCTCGAACTGCTGACCTCAAGTGATATTCCCACCTCGGTCCCCCAAAGTGCTAGGATTACAGGCATGAGCCACAGTGCCCACCTTGATTTCTTTCACTATATATACTTTTAAGATTTCTGAAGCTTGTCTTCTGGGATGAAGGAGTGTCACTGTGGCCTATTTGAAATATCAAAGAATAAGATAAAACATTGATACGCTTAGAAACTTTTTAGGACAAAGATAGCAAGCTTTCCTGACAAAACGCCTTTTCCTCCTTCCTCTCCTCCTCTTTCCTTGTTAAATGGATATAGATGTATATTGAGACAGGGGAGGAATGGATGAAAACTTATAAAGTTATTGTAATATGGAGACTTAGAAGATCTTCATAAAAGCTTCTTTCTATGTCAGGGTGAGATCCTCTTTGAGCTCTGTAATGTAAATGAAGTAGGATATGTCACCAATAAAATCTTAGAATCTGCCAGTCAAATTATCTCTGACTTAATTTATGTTACTCCAGGACCTTAGGAGCTGTTGCTACTGGGGAGTGTTGTGTGGAGCAGGAGAGCTGAATTCTTGTAGCCTCTATAAGGTCAATGATTTGCCTGTTCTATCCCTAAACTGCTATGGCATTTACTGTTTATTCCAGACAATATAGTTCTTTGCTATATGCTGCTTTCTGATGATAAAGTCAATTATTTCTTGCATGTGAATTGTGTCTCTTCTAGTGAATTTCTTGAGAACATCTTTTATTTACTTTTTGTATCCTTTGCATAGCTCTAGTTAACTATTCAACTCCTCCCAAACACCTACTATTTTATTTAGTGGAAGAGAAGGAAGAATATTACATCCTTCTGTTCCATATTTAGACCAATCAACTCACTTCAAGTATTGTATAGCCTCCTTCTAGATTGAACAGAGGCAGAAATGTCAATTACATTAAGTTTACTTTCAACACTCCTTAATTACTAAATTTATTCAAGTAATTCATTCCACATGTAATTAGTGAGATTTCTTATGTGTTAGACACTACGCAAGGAATATAATTATGAGCAAAATATTGTGGATCTTCCTTCCTTCCTTCCTTCCTTCACTCCTTCCCTCCCTCCCTCCCATCTATCTCTCTTTCTTTCTTTCTTTCTTTCTTTCTTTCTTTCTTTCTTTCTTTCTTTCTTTCTTTCTTTCTTTCTTTCTTTCTTTTTTCCTTCCTTCCTTCCTTCCTTCCTTCCTTCCTTTTTCTCTCTCTCTCCCTTCCTCACTCCCTGCCAACCTTCCTTCCTTCCTTCCCTCCCTCCTTCTTCCTCCTCCTCCTTTTCTTTCTTTCGTTCGTTCATTCATTCTTTTTTTCTTTCTTTCTTTCCTCCTTCCTTCCTTCCCTTCACTCCCTTCCCTTCCCTTCACTCCCTTCCCTTCCTTTTCATTCCCTTCCCTTCTCCTTCCTTCCTTCCCCTCTTTCTTTTCTTTTTATCTCTCCCTCTTTTTCTCTCTTCCTTCCTTCCTTCCTCTTTATTTTCTTTTTCTTTTCTCTCTCCCTCTCTTTCTCTTTTTCTCCTTCCTTCCTTCCTTCCTTCCTTCCTTCCTTCCTTCCTTCCTTCCTTCCTTCCTTCCTTCCTTCCTTCTTTCCCTTCCTCCCTCCCTCCCTTCCTCTCTCTCCCTCCTTTCTTTCCTTCCTTCCTTCCTTCCTTCCTTCCTTCCTTCCTTCCTTCCTTCCTTCCTTCCTTCCTTCCTTCCTTCCTTCCTTCCCTCCCTCCCTTCTTTCCCTTCCCTCCCTCCCTTCCTTCCTTCCTTCTTCTTTTTCGCTCTGTCACCCAGGCTGGAGTTCAGTGGCACAATCTTGGCTCACTGTAGCCTCCACCTCCCAAGTTCAAGTGATTCTTCTGCTTCAGCCTCCCAAGTAGCTGGGATTACAGGCATGTGCCACCACCCCCAGCTAATTTTTACATTGTTGGTAGAGACAGGGTTTCACCATGTTGGCCAGGCTGATCTCAAACTCCTGTCCTCAAGTGATCTGTCTGCCTCAGCCTCCCAAAGTGTTAGGATTACAGGCGTGAACCACCACACTTGGACATTACAGTATATTCCTACATTTATTTTTTTACAAACCTAGTATTCTCATGTTTTCCTAAATCTTCACTATTGATTCCTTATATTCTCTTCTAAATCTACCCTCATTCTTTTCTTTACACTGTAGTATAAATAACCAATAATAAATTAAAGTGTTATCTCAAGACACATTTATACTTTTTTGAACTAACGAGATTTCTTTAAACTAAAGGAAGAAATTTAATCAATAGCCAGAAATAGTGGCCAAGTTTTATTACACAGTTACCACGTTCCATGCACTTCTTTAATCACTGCATGTGGATTAACTAATTTTCACAGTAGCACAATCATGTAGCCACTATTATTATGTTAGCCTTATAGATGAGAAAACGAAAGCACAAATAATTAAAGTAGCTTGCCTAAAGCCACTAGGCCCTTCTATGGTGAAACAAGGATTTGAAACTAGGTAATTTGAATGTGAATTGTGTCTCTTCTAATGAGTTTCTTGAGAATGTCTTTTATTTAGTTTGGCTAAATAAATTTTGGCTTCACTATTCATGCTGTCAAACACAACCTTATGTTACCTATATTACCACTGAGTTATTTCTTTAGAAGATTGATTATTCCAGGTCCATGAAATCATATATTGAGTAAAAACAATTTCAGGTAGGCTCTATTTCCAACTCAAGGCAAGTCCTTTCACTGCATTGAAACCCGCAATAGTACTCCTGTCTTTGCTCCATGCCTTCTTCTAGATGGGAGTTGAGACTCTGCTCTTTGTCAGAATTTATTTTTACATACAATTTGATTAAAAGAAAAATGGTTATATTATTCCTAGGGAAGCTTTAGTTGATTGGTGTGCCAATTATTAAGCCATTGTTTTCCAGCTCCAAGTTGACCTTCTATAATTGGTAATGCTGGGTCTGAGACTCTGCCAACTATTTGTTCTTGGCTAGTTTCCTATTAGGATCTGCCGGGAGCAGTAGAGGGAGATCGGAAGGCAGGAGGTGAGAGAAGCGACTGCTCATTCCTGATTGTTTGCTATTACCATCAATGTCGTCCCAGCAATGCAACTTTATCTGGGTATCCAGGATATTATTTTGGGAACAAAATTTAAGGAGGCTGACCTTGCATTTGCAGGAGATGAGCAATTATCTCCTTAAATTTTGTGTCCTAAGTGCCTCACTTGCATCACCCTCTAGTCCCTGTCATAAAAACTACTATTAACAATTTGGTATGTTTCATTATAGTCTTTTGTAAAACACACTTTTTATGTGGTTTTATTCATATTTTTGAACAATTGCATACTTAAAAAGATTTTATTTGTTTAAATTTATTTTGAGACAAGAGTCTCACTTCGTCATCCAAGCTGGAGTGCAGTTGCATGATCATAGTTCAGTGCAACCTTGACCTCTCAGGCTTAAGTTACCCTCCCGCTTCAGCCTCCTGAGTATATGGGACCATAGGCATGCACTACCATACTGGCTAATTTTTTTTTTTTTTTTTAAGATGGATCTTTCTATGTTGCCCAGGCTGGTCTTAAACTCCTGGGCTCAAGTGATCCACCTGACTTGGTCTCCTAAAGTGTTGGGATTACAGGCATGAGTACTGTCCCCAGCCTATTTTGATTTTTTAAATTAATACATAATAATTGTATATTTATGGGGTACACATTGATATTGCACTACATGTAATGTGTAGTGATCAGATCAAGTAATTAGCATATCCATCATCTCAAACATTTATCATTTCTTTAAGTTGGGAATGTTTAATATCCTTCTTCTAGCTATTGGAAATTATATAATATATTATTATTAACTATAGTCATCCTACAGTGATATAGAACACTAGAACCTATTCCTCCTTTCTGGCTGTAATTTTGTGTTCTTTAAGATATCTTTCGGCCGGGCGCGGTGGCTCAAGCCTGTAATCCCAGCACTTTGGGAGGCCGAGACGGGCGGATCACGAGGTCAGGATATCGAGACCATCCTGGCTAATATGGTGAAACCCCGTCTCTACTAAAAATACAAAAAACTAGCCGGGCGAGGTGGCGGGCACCTGTGGTCCCAGCTACTCCGGAGGCTGAGGCAGGAGAATGGCGTAAACCCGGGAGGCGGAGCTTGCAGTGAGCTGAGATCCGGCCACTGCACTCCAGCCCGGGCTACAGAGCAAGACTCCGTCTCAAAAAAAAAAAAAAAAAAAAAAGAAAAAAGATATCTTTCTTTATCCCTTCCTTACCCCTATTGTTTCCAGCCTCTAGTATCCTCTGTTCTACTTTTTACTTCTATGAATTCAACTTATTTTTAGCTTCCATATATGAATGAGAACATGCGATGTTTAACTTTCTGTTCCTGGCTTATTGCACTTAACACAGTGTCCTCCAGTTCCATCCATGTTGCCACAAATAACAAGATTTTATTCTTTTTTATGGCTGAATAGTATTCCATTGTGTACCAAATTTCCTTTATCCATTCATCTCTTATTGGACACCTAGATTGACTCCATATATTGGCTATTGTGAGTAGTGCTGGGATAAACATGAAGGTGCAGATGTTTTTTCAATGTGCTGATTTCCTTTCCTTTGGATAAATGTCCAGTAGTGAGATTACTGGATTATATGGTAATTCTATTGGTAGTTATATGAGGAACTCCCATACTGTTTTCTGTAGTGGTTCTACTAGTTTCTGTTCCTATGAACAGTATATAAGAATTCCCTTTTCTCCACATCCTCACTGGCATTTCGTATTTTTTGTCTTTTTGATAATAACCATTTTGGCTGGGTTCAGTGGCTCATGCCTGTAATCCCAGCACTTTGGGAGGCTGAGGCAGGTGGATCACATGAGGTCAGGAGTTCGAGACCAGCCTGACCAACATGGTGAAGCCCCATTTCTACTAAAAATACAAAATTAGCTGGGCATGGTGGCGCAGTCTGTAATCCCAGCTACTTGGGAGGCTGAGACAGGAGAATCACTTGAACTCGGGAGGCGGAGGTTGCAGTGAGCTGAGATTGCACCATTGCACTCCAGCCTGGACAAGAGTGAGCCTCTGTCTCAAAAAAAAAAAAAAAACTAAACTAAACTAAACTGAAATAAAATAAAAGCCATTTTAACTGAGGTAAGGTGATTTCTCATTGTGGATTTGATTTGCATTTCCCTGATGATTACTGATGTTGGGTATTTTGTCATATATTTATTGGCCATTTGTATATCTTCTTTTGAGAGATGTCCATTCAGATCATTTGTCTATTTAAAAAAATGGATTGTTTGGTGTTTTGCTATTGAGATGTTTGAGATCTGTATTAGGCTGCTGCATTGCTAGAAATACTTGAGACTGGGTAATTTATAAAGAAAAGAGGTTTAATTGGCTCAAAATTCTGCAGGCTGTATAGGCATGGTACTGACATTGCTTGCTTCTGGGGAGGCCTCAGGAAGCTTTTACTCATGGCAGAAGGTGAAGTGGGAGCAGGCACATCACATGGTAAAAGTGAGAGCAAGAGAGAGAGAATTGATGGGGACATGACACACACTTTTAAAAATTTTTTGTTGAGATGGAGTCTCGCTCTGTCACCTAGGCTGGAGTGCAGTGGCATGATCTTGGCTCACTGCAACTTCTGTCTCCTGGATTCAAGCAATTCTCCTGCCTCAGCCTAACGAGTAGCTGAGACTGCAGGAGTGTGCCACCAGGCCCAGCTAATTTTTGTATTTTTAGTAGAGACGGGGTTTTGTCATGTTGGCCAGGCTGGTCTTGAACTCCTGACCTCAAGTGATGTTCCCACCTTGACTTCCCAAAGTGCTAGGATTACAGGCATGAGCCACCATGCCTGGCTAACACACACTTTTAAACAATGAGATATCATGTGAATTCATTCACTATTGTGAGGACAGCATCAGGAAGATGGTGTTAAACCATTCATGAGACACTTGCCCCAACGATCCAATCACCTCCCACCAGGCCCCACCTCCAACATTGTGGATTACATTTCAACATAAGATTTGGGCAGGGACAAATATCCAAATTGCATCAAGTACCCTGTATATTCTGGATATTAAAATATCCCCTGTCAGATGAGTAGTTGGTAAATATTTTCTTCCATTTTCTGGGTTGTCTTTCCACCCTGTTGATTATTTCTTTTGCTATGCAGTAGCTTTTTAGTTTGATATAATCCCATTTGTTTATTTTTGCTTTTTTCTAAACCTGTGCTTTGAGGTCTTATTTACAAAATCTTTCTCAGACCAATATCCTAAAATGTTTCCCATATGTTTTACTCTAATAGTTTTACAGTTTTAGGTCTTATATTTAGTTTTTTTATTCATTTTGAGTTGATTTTTGTATAGGGTGAGAGGCAGGGTGTAATTTCATTCTTCTGCATATGGATATCCAGTGTCCCCAGCACCATTTATTAAAGAGACTGTCATTTTCCCAGTGAGTGTTATTGGCACCTTTGTCAAAAAACAGTTGGCTGTAGATATGTGGATTAATTTCTAGATTCACTGTTCTATTCCATTCATATCTGTGTCCGCTTTTATGCCAGTACCATGATTTTTTGGTTACTACAGCTTTAGAGCATATTTTGAAGCTGGTAGTGTGATTCCTCCAGCTTTGTTCCTTTTGCTCAGGATTGCCTTGGCTATTCAGTATCTTTTGTGGTTTTGTTTTATATTAGTAGAGCTACTCTGGCTCACTTTTGGTTTTTATTTGCATGGAATATCTTTTTTCATCCCTTCGCTTTCAGTCTGTATGTCTTTACAGGCGAGGTGAGTTTCTTTGTGCAGCATACAGTTGGGTCTTGTTTTTGAAAAAATATATCCAGCCAGTCTATATTTTTTAAATGGGGAATTTAATCTGGTTACATTCAAGTTTATTATTGATAGGGGAACACTTACTCCTGTCACTTTATTGATTGTTTTCTAGTTGTTTTGTGTATCATTTGTTCCTTACTTTCTCTCTTATTGTTTATTTTGAGGATGGTTTATTGGTGATGAATTACCTTGGTTTTTGCTTGCCTGTGAATGATTTTTTTCTCCTTCATTTCTGAAGAATAGTTTTGATGGCTATAATATTCTGGGCTGACCGTTTTTTTCTTTCCGTACTTTTAATATATCATCCCACTCTGTCCTGGTCTGAAAAGTTTCTGCTGAGAAATTCACTGTTAATCTATTGGAGATTGCCGTATATTTGATTTAATGCTTTTCTCTTGCTGTTTTTAGAATTGTTTCTTTGTCTTTGACTTTTGACAATTTGATATAATGTGTCTTGGAGAGGACCTGTTTGGTTTGAATTGACTTCAGGTTTTTTGAGCTTCCTGAACCTGGATATCAATTTCTTTTCCAAGATTTGGGAAGGCTTTAGATATTATTTTATTGAATATGTTTTCTATACCTTTCTCCTCTTTTCTTCTGAAACATGAATGATTGAATATTTGTTTGCTTAATGGTGCCCTATAAATCTTGTGGGCTTTCTTAATTTTAAAAAATTATTTCTTCTTTTTTTTTGTCTGTCTACGTTATTTTAAAATATATGTCTTCAAGTTCAGAAATTCTTTCTTCTGCTTGGTCTAATCCATTGTTGGAGCTTTCAGTTACATTTTTTATTCAATTTCTTGAACTCTTCAGCTCTCAGATTTCTGTTTGGCTCTTCTTTATATCTATCTCTTTGCTGATTATCTCATTCAAATCATAAATTGCCTTTCTGATTTTGTTACATTATCTGTCTATATTCTCTCGTATCTCACTGAGTTTCTCTACAAATAAATGAAGAAAAAATTAGCCAAGCATGGTGACTTGTGCTTGTAGGAGGCTGAGGCAAGAGGATTGCTTGAGCCTAGGAGTTCACGATTGTGCCACTGTACTTCAGCCTGGGTGACAGAGCGAGAATTTGTCTCTGGAAAAGAAAAGAAAAAAAAAAGACAAAAAACAAGAAAAAATGCAGTAAAATTAGGCTGTGTACCTCAAAAACTGAAACAGCCCACAACGGTGCTCAGTATGCAGCCTTAGTAAACTAATCAGAAGCATTCGTGATTGGTGGTCATTTATCAGGAAGGATGCTTTGTGAGACTCGTTAGCTGCCATGTTGAAACCACAGAAATGGAGGAGAGTCTGATTGCAGTGTCAGGCAGTTTACTGAAGTCAGTGGAGGAGTGTGTCTTTTGTTCTTTGTTTTATAGGGCTGGTTTCTGTTTAACTCTTAGTAAAAGAAAAAAAAGTCTGAGAATGATTAGCAAGGAAGAGAGTATACTGAGGTATGCCCAACCTCCCATTTTGTTGTGGCTCAAAAATTTAGTTTTTCAAGTTTTTCTGGAGTCTCCTTGGTCAAGAAGAGTTCATTCCATTGGTTGGGGGTGCTTAGGATTTATTTTTATTTCACAGAATCTATCATGTAGATATTTGTATAATCATTACAAACGCTATTACTTTCATAATCTTACTTCAATTCTCACAATTTTATGAGGTCAGTAGGACAGATGTTATTCATTTAAAACATAGGGAAACTCAGGTTCTGGTACGCTAAATGTCTTTCTCAAGATCATAAAGGTATTACATAGCAGAATCCGGATTTAATAATCATTTATTCCTATTGTTATTGGTAATAATTGTACTCTTTGTTGAGGGTCTGATACAAGTCACAATGTTAAAAAGAGTGTCAGAGCTGGGCTTTGAACAATTGTTTCATCTTAAAGACTAAGCTCTTTGTTATATCATTTTGCCTTATTAAATCAAGACATGTTGGGATTGTGTAGTACAGACTTTCCTTCATAGGAATTTAGAGGAGAGAAGTGCTCAGGAAAGGTTTTCAGCACGTCATAAGATATGAATTAGACCTGAAATGATGAGTAGGAATTGGAAAGTAAAGAGGAAGGAGAGAGAAAAGGTGGGAGAAGAGCAGAGAAGAGGAAGAAGAGGAGAGGAATGTGGGAGAGATGAGAGGAGGGGTTCATCTGAAACAAAGGAGCCATCAAAAATTAAAACATCGAAGACTAAACATAAGACACTGTAAAGCCCAACTACATTAATGTGACAGATGTATGGTTAGGGTGTGAGGACAAGTTAGATTATTGAGATAGTTTTTGTGGCCCTTAGAAAGTTGGCAGGTCAGTTAAAATTTATAACCTAGCAGAATGATCTTTTAGAAAGTTTACTTCCACATGGAACTATGTCAGTTCCTGGTTGTATGGAAGCTGAAGGCATGAAGTAACTTTTACATTGAATTTAATTTTTCTTGTATATTTAGAAATTATCACGCTAGAATAGACTAGGAGTCTTGTAGGGTAGGGTGAAATCCCTCAGTAGTTCACTTGATCCTATTTGTAGTACTATTCCTCAGGGTGGGGGGAAATCTCATTTCAATCCCAGCTAGAAGTCAGCTTATCCACTAATGCCTCAGGATTGAGACCCATTGTATAATTTTAACAAGAAAGTATGTGGTAACGAACTATCATGTCTTGCAAAAGGTACAAATCAAACAGGCCTTTTCCATCTTTTACTTCCATGAAGGTCTTTCCACAGTGACAGACTGATACATAAAGTTTTATTCCTAGTATGTCTTTTACGTTTAACTTTTTTAAAAAGTTGCTTGTGAACAGATAAGAAACCTTGATAAATCAAATAGGAAATATTTGCTTAGTAGACTATGTGCTCAGAGAAGGCTATTGTTTATAATTATGCATAGTGTATGGCAGAAATCTTCACAGGTTTGCTATTAATTTTTAAATTATTATTATTATTATTTTTTGAGACAGGCTTTCACTCTTGTTGCCCAGGCTGGAGTGCAGTGGCACGATCTCTGCTCACTGCAACCTCTGCCTCCTGGGTTCAAGTGATTTTCCCACGTCAGCCTTCCAAGTAACTGAGAGTACAGGCACCTGCCCCCATGCCCAGCTAATTTTTTTGTATTTTTAGTAGGCTGGTCTCAAACTCCTGACCTCAGGTGATCCACCCACCTTGGCCTCCCAAAGTGCTGGGATTACAGGCGTGAGCCACCATGCCTGGCCTGTTTTTAAAAAATCTGAAATCACATTAATTATAGGCTTATTTAAAATTTCCACAAATAAATCACTATATATATCAGATAGAATTCTTCAGCCTGCAAGTAACAGAAGCCTTAACTTAAACTAATTTAAGCAAAAACATTTGTTTTCTCAAATAACAGAGCATCTAGAAGTAAGGTTGGCTACAAGTTTAAATGCTTTAGGAGCTCATTAATGGCATCATGGACCTAGCTTCTTTCTGTTTTCTGTTATGCCCTCTGCAATGTCAGGCTTCAAACTAAGGCTGATTCCCTTTGTGATTTTTAAGTGGCTGCAACTGAGTTACATGTTTTCTTGTTCATGTGCAGCTGTCCAGCTGTAAGAGACACCAGGTTTTATTCTCACTCTGTTTTATAAACAAAGAATAATATTTCTAGAGGCTTCTAGCATTTCTCTTTTCATGTCTAATTGATAATAATTATGCCACTACAAGCATATCTCAGAGATTTGTGGGTTTAGTTCCAAACCACCACAATAAAGTGAATATTGAAATAAAGTGAGTTACATGAATTTTTTGGCTTCCCAGTGCATAAAAAGTTATGTTTACCCTATACTGCAGTCTACTAAGTATACAATAGCATTATGTCTAAAAAACAACATCCATACCATAATTTAAAAATATTTTATTGTTAAAAAATGCCAATGATCATCTGAACTTCAGTGACTCACAATCCTTTTGCTGGTGGAGGCTCTTGCGTTGATGTTGATGATTGCTGAATCATCAGAGTGGTGGTTGCTAAAGGTTGGGGTGACTGCAGCAATATGACAATAATAAGTTTGCCTCATTGATTGACTCTTCCTTTCGTGAAAGATTTCTCTGCACTGTGCAAAGCTATTTGCTAGCATTTTACCCACAGTAGAACTTCTTTTAAAACTGGAGTCAACCCTCTCAAACCCTGCTGCTGCTTTGTCAACTATCTATATGTAATATTCCAAATCCTTTTCTGTCATTTCAACAGTGTTCACAGCATCTTCACTAGCAGTAGATTTCATCTCAAGAAACCACTTTCATTGCTCATCCATAAGAAGCAACTGCTCATCTGTTCAAATCTTATCATGAGATTGCAGCAATTCAGTCCCATTTTCAGGCTCCATTTCTTTTTTTTTTTTTTTTTTTTTTTTTGAGACGGAGTCTCGCTCTGCCACCCAGGCTGGAGTGCAGTGGCCGGATCTCAGCTCACTGCAAGCTCCGCCTCCCGGGTTCACGCCATTCTCCTGCCTCAGCCTCCCGAGTAGCTGGGACTACAGGCGCCCGCCACCTCGCCCGGCTAGTTTTTTGTATTTTTTAGTAGAGACAGGGTTTCACCGTGTCAGCCAGGATGGTCTCGATCTCCTGACCTCGTGATCCGCCCGTCTCGGCCTCCCAAAGTGCTGGGATTACAGGCTTGAGCCACCGCGCCCGGCCTCAGGCTCCATTTCTTTTTTGTTTTTGAGACAGAGTTTCACTCTTGTTGCCCAGGCTGGAGTGCAATGGCATGATCTCGGCTCACCGCAACCTCCACCTCCCAGGTTCAAGCAATTCTCCTGCCTCAGCCTCCCAAGTAGCTGGGATTACAGGCATGTACCACCACACCCTTCTAATTTTTGTAATTTTAGTAGAGATGGGGTTTCTTCATGTTGAGGCTGGTCTCGAACTCCTGACCTCAGGTGATCCGCCCGCCTCGGCCTCCCAAAATGTTGGGATTACAGGCGTGAGCCACTGCCCCCGGCCTTCAGGCTCCATTTCTAATTCTAGTTCTCTTGCTATTTCCATCACATCTGCACTTACTTCTTCCACTGAAGGTTTGAAGGTTTCGAAGTCATCCAAGAGGGCTGGAATCAACTTCTTCCAAATTCTTGTTAACGTTTATATTAGTCCATTTTGCATTGCTACAAAGAAATGCTGGATGCTGGGTAATTTATAAAGAGATGTATTTGGCTCACAGCTCTGCAGGCTGTAAAAGAAGCATGGCACCAGGATTGGCTTCTGTGAGGCCTCAGAAATTTTACAATCATGGCAAAAGGTGAAGGGGGAACTGGTGTGTTACATAGCAAGAGAGGGAGCAAGAGGGGGATGCCAGGATCTTTAAACAACCAGCTTTCTATTTTTTATTTTTTATTTTTTTGAGACAGAGTCTCGGTCTGTCTCCCGCGCTGGAGTGCAGTGGCCGGATCTCAGCTCACTACAAACTCCGCCTCCCGGGTTTACGCCATTCTCCTGCCTCAGCCTCCCGAGTAGCTGGGACTACAGGCGCCCGCCACCTCGCCCGGCTAGATTTTTGTATTTTTTAGTAGAGACGGGGTTTCACTGTGTTAGCCAGGATGGTATGGATCTCCTGACCTCGTGATCCGCCCGTCTCGGCCTCCCAAAGTGCTGGGATTACAGGCTTGAGCCACCGCGCCCGGCCTAAACAACCAGCTTTCATGTGAACTAATAGAGAAAGACTACACTTATTACCATGGGGAGGTCACTAAGCCATTCATGAAGGATCCACCTTCCTGGCCCAAACACCTCCCACCAGCCCCCACCTCCAACATGGGAGATCACATTTCAACATGAGATTAGAAGTGGACAAATATCTAAACTATTTCAACGCTGATATTTCAGTCTCCTCCCATGAATCACAAGTGTTATTAATGTCATTTAGAATGGTGATTTTTTTTTCCCCAGAATATTTTCAATGCACTTTGCCCAGATCCATGACAACAGTCACTATTTATGGCAGTAATAACCTTACAAAATATATTTCTTAATGATAATACTTGAAAGTTGAAATGACTTCTTGATTCATGTGCTGCAGAATGGATGTTGTAATAGCAGGCATGAAAATAACATTAATCCCCTTGTACATCTCGATCAGAGCTCTTGGATGACCAGGTGAATAGTCAATGAGCAGTAATATTTTGAAAAAAATTTTTTTCTGAGAAGTGGGTTTCCACAGTGGGCTTAAGCTATTCAGTAAACCGGCTGGGCACGGTGGCTCACTCCTGTGATCCCAGCACTTTGGGAGGCCAAGGTGGGCGGATCACGAGGTCAGGAGATTGAGACCATCCTGGCTAACACGTTGAAACCCCGTCTCTACTAAAAATACAAAAAATTAGCCAGGAGTGGTGGTGGGTGCCTGTAGTCCCAGCTACATAGGAGGCTGAGAATGGCATGAACCTGGGAAGCAGAGCTTGCAGTAAGCCAAGATTGTGCCACTGCACTCCAGCCTGGGTGACAGACAGAGTGAGATTCTGTCTCAAAAAAAAAAAAAAAAAAAAAAGATATTCAGTAAACCATGTTATCAACGGATGTGCATCATCCAGGCTTTGTTCTTCCATCTCTAGAGCATAAGCAGAGTAGATTTAGCACAATTCTTAAGGGCCCTGGCATTGTTGGATTGGTAAAAAAGCATTAACTTCAACTGAAAGTCACCAGCTACGTTATTCCCTAACAAGAAAGTTAACCTGTGCTTTGAAACTAGGCATTGACTTTTCCTCTTTAGCTATTACAGTCTAGATGGCATCTTCTTCCAATAGAAGACTGTTTTGTCTACATTGAAAATCTGTTGATTCATGTGGCCACTTTCATCAATGATCTTAGCTAGACTTTTTTTTAGATAACTTGTTGTAGCTTCTACATTAGCACTTGCTGCTTCACCTTTCACTTTTATGTTATGGAGATGGCTTGTTTCCTTAAACCCCATGAACTTACCTCTGCTAGTTCCTAACTTTTCTTCTGCAACTTCCTCACATCTCTCAGCCTTGATAGAATTAAAGAGAATTATTAGGGCCTTGCTCTGGATTAGGCTTTGGTGTAAGGAAATCTTGTGGCTGGTTTGATCTTCTATGCAGACCACTCAAACTTTATTATCAATAATGAGGCTGTTTTGCTTTCCTATTATTTATGTGTTCACTGGAATAAAACTTCTAACTTCCTTCAAGAATTTTTTTTTGCATTCACATCTTGGCTAACTGGTGCCAGAGGTCTGGCCTTCTGTCTGTTTTGCTTTCAACTTCCCCACTAAGCTAAATCTTTTCTAGCTTTTGATTTAAAGTGAGAGACATGCAACTCTGTCTTTCACTTTAACACTTACAGGCTATTAGAGTGTTGTTAACTGTTCTAATTTTAATAGTGTTGTGTCTCAGGGAATAGGGAGGCCCATGGAGAGGGAGAGAGACAGAGCCCTCAAAACACACATTATATTTATATATTAAAATTGCTATCTTATATTGGAGTGGTTCTTGGTGCCCCCAAAACATTATAATAGTAACATCAAAGATCACTGATCACAGATCACTGTAACGATATAATAGTAATGACAAAGTTTGAAATATTGTGGGAATTACCAAATGTGACACAGAAACAAGAAGTAAACATATGCTGTTGGAAAAATGGTGCCAATAGACTTGTTCATGTAAGGGTTGTTACAAACCTTCAATTTATAAAAAATGCACCATCTGAGAAGCACACTAAAGTGAAGCACAATTAAACGAGGTATGTTTCTACTCATTCTTGAACCAATTATTAGCAAACTTAAGCTTTGATAAAATTCTGAAACCATGTTTTTATTATTCAATGGAACAATGGTAGAATAAATATTGGATGTCTTTTATAAGGGTCACCACTGTTACTTTATTAAATGGCTCTGGGCTTATCTGCTATACTTTATCATTTACATTATAATCTTTCATATTGTACCATTATTATACGAAGCACAATATGGTAGAAATCATCTATCACAGAGGCATTTCTTAGATATAAAATATCTTTTTTTTCTTATTTTTGAGTGGTTATAAGAATCTACTTGAATAAATTTCAGATATCTGGGAAAGCAAAACTTAAAATGCTTCTCCCTCACTATCACTGCTGGCCTAGATCAGGAAGAATTTCTGAGGGTAGTAACAGAGTGTTAATCTTCAATTATTGGAGAAAATGCTAAAATTCCGTAGGGCAGAGGTTCAATCAGAGAATGGGAATAAATCACAAGATAGACTGGTGGCAGGTATAAAGTTGGCAGAAGCTATAGAATAGTCTCGTCTAGAATATTCCATGATTTAAACATTTTCTTAGAGTGTATAGTTTTTAAGTCTGTGTTTTGAGAAGAGATACAGGCTTAAGTGTGCACATATGCTCATATCTCTGTATTGGAAGAGGGAGAGGATTTATTGCTTTGCAATAGGATTACTATCAAAACGAATAGCCAGCTGATTATTCAGAATGCTAGACCTAAACCTAGCTACTCGGAGCAACAGAAAAACAAAATTTTAATACTTGCTCCATCATAAACTTTGAAAAATATATTGCTCTGATAGTTTGGTGAGAAAACCAAACACTAAGGTATTTGTTGTTGAATGTAATGATTCTCTTATCTTTAGTTTTTGTCAGCAGTTTAGGGCTTTAGCAATTCCAGACTTTTGCTGTGTCAAACATTGTTTTAAAGAAGAAACACATTTGGGATTGATAGTGTGTTTTTCAATTATACTAGGTTAATTCATTTACTCAATAAATTTATGTTGAAATACTCCAATGCTGTGCTAGATGCTGAGGATACATTGGTGAACAAAACATCTCTCTGCATTCATGATTCTTGCAATTTAGTAGAATATGGCTGGAAGCTAGAAAATTGGTTTGGTGGTGACGTAGACTGCTGAAAATGAAGACCAGAAGGAGCCTCATAGTTATTCCAGTCTCATGTGAAAGAGTTAGGGATGAAAATCTAGACAAGTTACATTACTTGGCTGAGGTCAAATCAAGTCAATGGCAGATCCAGAATTAGAACCAGTTTCTGGCCGGGCGCGGTGGCTCAAGCCTGTAATCCCAGCACTTTGGGAGGCCGAGACGGGCGGATCACGAGGTCAGGAGATGGAGACCATCCTGGCTAACCCGGTGAAACCCCGTCTCTATTAAAAAATACAAAAAACTAGCCGGGCGTGGTGGCAGGCGCCTGTAGTCCCAGCTGCTCGGGAGGCTGAGGCAGGAGAATGGCGTAAACCCGGGAGGCGGAGCTTGCAGTGAGCTGAGATCCGGCCACTGCACTCCAGCCTGGGCGACAGAGCGAGACTCCGTCTCAAAAAAAAAAAAAAAAAAAAAAAAGAACCAGTTTCTCTGCTCACTGAACTCCCAGGATCCTTTTTGATGACCCTAAACTCCTTCATCTTGGTGAAGTGCTGGATCAGGAATGCAACACAGTGTCTCTGAGAGTCACAGCGTGTTCCATCTTACCCTTGGAGGTTCAGTTCACTCCTAAATCAGGTCCTGAGTGTGAAGCAGACATTGTTTGGACATTATCTCATTTTCAGACTCCAGTAAGGTACATTTGCATCACATTATCTTATAGAAGCAAACATTTAGAATACAAAGTAGCTGTGAGATGATTATTATTTTTTAAATAAATGAGCTAGTTTAATAGATAAGGCATATACCCCAATAATACAGATGATACATCTTTGTAATCATTCTGCATTGCTTCATCTGGCTGTAAGAGTACTGCCAAGGAAACTGGAAGAATTGGGTTTCATGAATTATTCATTGAAATCAGTTTAACACTCTCATTATTTATAGTGCTTCAGGTTAGTGGTGCTATTAGCCTTAATAAGAATGGGAATAATGACTTGGCAGTGTATCTGTTTGTATTATTGTGTGTTATTGTTTACTGAAATAAAGCCCAAGGTATTTTTAGAAATATACCTCTTTAAAAAGTCATGGCTGAAAAATACTACATTCCATACTTTGGAGCCTAAAAATTTTTATTTGTATAAAATATTTTATTCTTTAATGAATATGATTAACAAGGGGGCAGCATTCACATTTAAGGTATTTTTTCTTGTTCCGCTAATGCGTGGTGGGAATGTGTAAGTCTTTCTAAGCCTGGTTTATATTGGAATTTAAAATGTAGTATTTAAAGAGACAGACTACAACAAGCCTGATTGAAGGTGGTTTATATACTGCTGCTCTAACATTTGAATTTGAATCATGGATATCTATTTTATAAAGAAAAGTTTATATGCTGGATCATAGAAATTATTTCTTGAGTTATTTGTTAGATTAAATTTATGTATATGTTGCATTCAATGGGTAAACATATTTGATGGGCCATTTCTAAAGAATGCAATTCATTAAATTTAAGCATGAAGGGAGGTATTTTTTGCTTATTTTTTGGGGAGTGTTTCATTAGGCTCTGTAATGGTTGCCTATTAAAGTAACAGGAGAGACTAGAAGAGAAAGGAAAGGTATTTAGATGAAAGAGCAAGAAATAATGAATCATTAATACCCAGAAAATATTTCTAATAATTTTCTACACTATTGTATTTCTTGACATTTTAAAAGAAACTAGCTACATAGCCATAGCTCTATACAACAATGGTTGGGGGATTAGTTTGAATTTCCTTAGCCATATAGTTTTCCATCTCTTTTGTATGTAAAGCACCATGCTTCTCTTCAATCACACCTGCCATTTTTAATTGTCAAGCTGTGATTAGACCACAGTGCAGGCAACTTTGTCTTAATTTGAACTGTGATTCAAAGCTGCTTTGTGAGGATTTGCCAACAGGAACTCCTGTAGTTCACCTCTATTTTGGAGAAAATTCACAGATTGGTTATATAAAAAATTCATGATCTCTGACATCAACTGGGATCTGAATGCTATTGAGAAATCCTTTTATGGTTCCTTAGTCATATCTTTCCTATTTTCCACAGCAGCTACTTAAAATTTCTTTATCCTCTTCAAGTTAAACCCCTCCACTTCCTCCGTCATTATTAACAGATAACCCCACTTTCTTCTTTTCAGAGAAAACAGAACATTGGATGCATACTTCCTCATTCCTTGCTACTGACAAACAACTTGACCTAATACGGCCATCCTTTTATTTTCCTCCTATGAAGTGAAAGAGGCACTCTTTCTTCCATTTGAGGCTGTTCATTTCACTTAGAGAACACTTCCTTCTTCTATGTCCCCAGATATATTGCATATCAATGATTTCCTCCTTTTTAAAAATATTTTTAACTTCTTTCCTTTTTTTTTTTTCTTTTTCTTTTTTTCTTTTTTTTTTTTTGAGACAAAGTCTCACCCTGTCGCCCAGGGTGGAGTGCAGTGGCGCTATCTTGGCTCACCTCAACCTCCGCCTCCCGGGTTCAAGTGATTCTCAGCCTCCAGAGTAGCTGGGATTACAGGTGTGTGCCACTGCACCTGGCTGATTTTTGTATATTTAATAGAAACGGAGTTTCACCATGTTGGGCAGGCTGGTCTTGAACTCCCGACCTCAGGTAATTCGCCCACCTCGGCCTGCCAAAGTGCTGGGATTACAGGCGTGAACCACCGCGCCCGGTCTTCTTTCCTTTAATACCATAACCTGTGTTATCCCCAGACCGTTTATTCCCCGAAGAAGACCACCAGAGTCCAGAGTCAAAGCTAAGCAGCAAGGATCTTTATTACAGGTTCGAACCTGGAATTCTCCCTCGCTCGCGAAACGAGATGGGCAGGAGAGCTCCCCCGTCCGAGCAGTGTTATATAGTCTAAGAAAAGTGGGCATAGAGTTATTATACAAATCAGATATATGATTGGCTAGTGTTTGAACAAGGCGATTTGGCTAACTATGATTGGTTCCCGCCATTTCTGATATTTCGGTTCAACCTTTGAGGCGGAAGAGCAGGTTTATGGCAGCAAGAGTTTATCTTACTTAAACACGTCTTGTGACCTTGCCTCAGAACTTACAAAATCTCTGGTATGTGCAAAACAAAATCTCTGGTACGTGCAGAAAAACAGGTGCTCACAGAACTTACGAAATCTCTGGTATGTGCAAAGATTAGAGAGCAGAACAAAAGGGTGTGGCGGGGGGGGGCGGGTACACATCTATCTTTGTGTCCTTTCACCTGTATTAGTTATGTTTTGCAGCATAACAACTTTCCAGCTTAAAACAACACACATTTATTACCTTACAGTCTCTGTGCATCAGAAATCCGATAGTGACTAAGCTGGGTGATTTTGGCTCAAAGTTTCTCATGAGGTTGCAGTCAAGATGTCTGCTAAGGCTGACAATTATCTGAAAGCTTGATTAGGGATAGAAAATCCACTTCTAGGATGCCTCACTTAGAGGGCTATTGGCAGGAAGCCTGTTTCTTGCCACATGGACCTCTTCAAAGGACTACTTGAACGTCTTCACAACATGACACTGGCTGTCTCCAGAGCTAGCAATCCAAGAGAACAAGGAAGAAATTACAATGTCTTGGCTGGGCACCGTGGCTCACACCTGTAATCCCAGCACTTTGGGAGGCCGAGGAAGAATTGGTTGAACCCAGGAGGCGGAGGCTGCAGTGAGCCGAGATCGTGCCATTGCACTCCCACCTGGGTGACAAGAGTGAAACTCCATCTCAAAAAAAAAAAAAAGAAAGAAAGAAAGAAAGAAATTACAATGCCCATTATGACTTAGCTTAAGGAATCACAATCACACACCACCATTTCCATATTATCCTATTGTTTACATAGATCTGTCCTATTGAATGTGAAAGTTCAGGCATTGTGAGGTAGAAAGAGAACTACACACAGCCATGAATACCAGGAGGCAGGAATCATGGAGCATTTAAACATATTCAATTTTCTCCTATTTTAAAACTAACAAAACAACAGCAAAAAGTTACTACTCAAAAACGAAATAAACAATCAAATCAGTAAAATCTCTCTGTAGCAACAACTCCTAATCCTGCCTTATTTTTCTCCATTTTCTTTTTCCTCTTTACATTCAAGCCTCTTGGAAATGTTGTTCATGTGCTCTGTTGCTGTTTCATCACTTGCATTTATTTTTCAATCTGTTTGCAGACAGCATCCTTTCACTTCACTCAAGTACTTCTGTCAAGGTCTTCACTTCCTTGTAGCTGAGTCCCATGGGCATTTTTCAGTTCCTTTTACTATGACTTGACTTATCAGTAGCATTTGATGCTGCTGACCCAGTCACACTCTCTTTTTCCTGAAAAATCCCTCTTCCAGTAGTTGCTCTGGTATGTTACTCTCCCATTTTTCATCCAATTTCTCTGTCTTGCTCCTTTTCAGTCCCCTTTGCAGAATCCGTTCTTGCTGTCCATTCTTTACCATTCTTTAGGTAATACTCAAAGTTTTGCCATACTTTTTTTCTCACTCTATATACTCTCTTGGGTACTATTCAGCACCATTATGGCTTTAAGAATTACCTCTATGGTGCTGACTCCCAAATCTACATCTCTAGGTCACAATTATCTTTTTGTTTTTTGGGGGGTTGGCAGGACAGGGTCTCACTCTGTCACCCAGGGTGGAGTGCAGTAGTGCAATCTCAGCTCACTACAACCTTCGCCTCCAGGGTTCAAGCGATTCTCCTGCCTCAGCCTCCTGAGTAGCTAGAATTACAGGTGCCTGCCACCATGCTTGAACCGGGGAGGCTAATTTTTGTACTTTTGGGTAGAGACAGAGTTTCACCATGTTGGTCAGACTGGCCTCGAACTCCTGACCTCAAGCGATCTGCTTGCCTCGGCCTTCCAAAATGCTGGGATTACAGGCGTGAGCCACCATGCCCAGTCTGACAATTATCTTTTAAATTAAACCCAACAACTTTCTTGTTATCTCTATTTGTTTATCATGAAGATATCTTACATTAATAATATCCCAAACCCCATTTAATATCTTCCTTCCAAACTTTCTCCCCCTGTTATGTTTCCAGTCTCTGTGAAAGACACCTTTATCCATGTCAGCCTAAAATAATCAAAAGGCTCAGGATCCAGTTAAAAGAGTTTATTCAAGTGCAAAGTGTGAGGGCAGCTGTTTGGAAAGCATTAAGGCTTAACTTTTCCCCTTGGCATAATAAATTTGAAAAGTCCTTAAATTTTGTTTTCTTTTTACATCCACCAGGTAGTAAATTCAAGAAACTCAGCACCATTCACACCTGTTCTTTCTCTCTCACCTCTATCATATCAACCAGGAAGTTGTGATGACTGTAATTTTTAAAATATGTTTTGGATTAGTCCATTTATCTCCATTCCCTTTTCCATTTCCATTTGTTCAAGCCCTTTTTACTTCCTCCCTGGATTACCATAAAACTTCTGAACTGTTGTCTTAGTGTCTACTCTTGCCCTCTTGTAATCCATTCTCCACATTCTCTTTCAAAATACAAATCTGAATATGTCATTCTCCTACTTAAAATTCTTCTATTAAATTTCTCTTGTCTGGCAATGCCACATTTAACAATTGTTATAGTTTTTAATTATATTTTAATGTTTAAAGCCTCATTAATTTTTCCTTTTGAAAATTTTGGCTATTCCTAAATCTTTCAAAATGAGTGCTTCTGTGTTAATAAAGTAGTGCACCGAAGATTCATTCCACCCTGTCATTACTGCCCCTCAGGGAAAATGTGTTGTAGAGGACTATACCAGAAAAAGGGATATAATTTTTTTTTAACTTGAGATTTGACTCAAAACCGAAGGGCAGTCCTGAATGCTAGTGAGTTAGGTTAGTTCTGGAGGACTTTTTTTTTCCTAGAAGAGGCCGATCAAAGTGCACTCCTTTTCCCTCAGGCTTTCTCTGGTTCCCACATAGCTATTTAAGGGGAAAGAAGGCAATGAGGTATAGGTAGAGAGAGTGCCTCTTCCCGGAAAAGTGAAATACTTGAGTTCTATCTTGTGTCTCCAGCATCATGGAAGTTAGACATTCTCAGAAGATACCTAGTACTATAACACAAAGAGTACCTTGGAATTTGCCTGGTTTACAAGAAGACTTTTCCTTCTTAGGGACACAGTGAATGGGGACAGGGAGGGAAGAGGAGCCTTCAGAATTTTCCTCTAGAATTGATAGTGGTTTGTTTTACTACCTTTCTTCAAGAAACCAGCATTGGATTGTGCTAACATCAAATTCAAAAATATATTTCTTTGTTGCATGCTAATTATTGAAGAGGAAAATTTCATTAACAATATGTTTACTGAAAACCTGGGAGTGAATTTTTTGTGTCTGTTTCTGGCTTTTTAAAATTAAAGCTAGAGGCTTAACACAAACAGCAACTTGATAGAGGTGATTTCAAGGCCATGGTGCTTTGTATAACTCCAGGGGATGCTGTTCAAACAGACTATAGAGTATGTGTGTGTGCCTTTCACACAAAATTCTGACTGCATAGTGCCCACGGAGTTTTCAAAAGTAGTAGTGGCCCAGGTGAGTCTTTGAGGGACCAAACTAATATGGTCCAACTATGTAGACTTTTGGTGGTCCCACTTGATTCTTATCTTTATTTTTATATTCATGTGAAACTGTCATCTTCTCATACTTTATAGTTTAGAGCATGTAGAGAAAAAAAGGCAGATTGTTTTCTTTTAGGGCAATTTGCCTCAAATTTTCTTGGCTAAGTCTAAAGAAAGAGGAAAACAGACAATTTGAGGTTGTAGTTTTTGACAAAGACATAGAATCCTTTCTGTGAATGACTGAAGGCAGGTCCACATGGGATAAAAACAGATAAGAAGGTAACAAAGTTAGGATTCTATTCTGAAATGTCAGGAGCCTAATCAGTGTGCTGGCTTGAATGGAAGGCTGGACCATTTTTATAGTCATTCATTAATTTATTTAACAAATATTTATTCATTAAAACTATATGCACTATGGTGAACACGACAAATATGCTTCTTATCCTGATGGAGACTTAATAGAGTCTAGGGACAAGTAAATGGGCAACTAATAAAGTGTAATAAATGCTGTCTTAGATAAAGTAGAGGAAGGTACTTGACCTAGACTTAGATGGCTAGTACCATAGAAGACTTCCTAGAGAAAAAGATATTCCGGCTGAGATGTGAAGGATGAATAGGGATTAGCAAGACAAAGGAGATATGGATGAATGCTCTCAGCATAGCACTATGGGATAGATTGTACTCAACTCCGTTGATGCAAAAGGTGGGAGAGTTTTATGAGCATTGAAGTGAGCTATTGGAAGAGTTTTGGAGGGCATTAGGGAGTACATTGTTCAGTGTGGTTAGGCCATGTATGTTACTCATTGGTGCTTATTGAAGTTAGACTTCTACCTTCCCACAGAGACTGGGAGATAGAAGCTATCTTTCTTGATGATTACATTTCAAAGGGATGGCTCTTAAGTTCTTGAGAAAGACTTTCCCAGATGGTGTTTACATCTCAAAGGGGCAGAAAAAAGAATTTACAATGGAAAGTTTTCTGAAAGTGAATGCTGTAAGTAAAGAGAGACTGGGGGCTTATATTGAGGAGAAACTTGTCTAAAGTTGAGTTAAGCAGAAGGAATGCTAAGGCTGTTTGGTCATGTTAAAAATAGTTAGAAAATAACTGTTGATAATTTTCAGACTAAGTTTTAAATCTTTAAGGAGCCAGGGTTGTTTAGTTTTTGTAACCAGTTATTTGAATTGCAAAGGTATTGCACAGTATTTCAAATCTCTCTAGACAGTCTGCTTAAGTGTAACATTATTCTTTTTACATTTGTAGTAATATGAAACTGTCTTCTATTTTAGGAGTTGCTTTTAGATTTAATGGAAATTTTTTCTTTCTTCAAACTCATCTTCCATATCACTGCGAAGATAATTTTTCTAAATGAGATATTTGATATTAGAAGCCTTCTATGAGGCCGGGCGCGGTGGCTCAAGCCTGTAATCCCAGCACTTTGGGAGGCCGAGACGGGCGGATCACGAGGTCAGGAGATCGAGACCATCCTGGCTAACACAGTGAAACCCCGTCTCTACTAAAAATACAAAAAAATAGCCGGGCGTAGTGGCGGCGCCTGTAGTCCCAGCTACTCGGGAGGCTGAGGCAGGAGAATGGCGTAAACCCGGGAGGCGGAGCTTGCAGTGAGCCGAGATCGCGCCACTGCACTCCAGCCTGGTGGCGACAGAGCGAGACTCCGCCTCAAAAAAAAAAAAAAAAAAAAAAAAAAAAAAAAAAAAAAAAAGCCTTCTATGATCCTTTCTCTTCAATTTCAGAATAAAATCCAAACTCTCCAGTATGATATTCAAGGTCTTTCTTAACAAAGATTCTATTCACCTTTCTAGCTGTCACTTTCACCCTTTACAGTTTCTACAGCCCTTTATTTTTCAAAGGTTTATGCAGTTTCCTCAGCCTAAGCTGCTGCTGTCTCTTTTTTTGAAGATAATTCTTTCAACTGGAATGACCAAAATGTGTCTTGGCATCTATTAAGCTGTATTTTTTTCTTTCTCCCTGATTAGACTGTAAGCTCCTTGAAGGCAGGAACTATAACTTTCATCTCTTTTTTCCCTAGTCAAGTAGAGTAGCTGACAAATAATTAATACAAGCCTTTGTTGTATAAATGAATGGACAAAGGTGGGCAACTAATTTCTTTGAGAACATTATGGTTTGCTATTTGGAGACTTATTGAGTTATTGTTAATAAAATAAAGGAATTTTCCTGTTAACTCTTCATTAGTAATTTTATTCTTTGTTCTTGCAACTCATCTAAAAAGAAAAGACATAATAGCACTTAAACATCCATAGTTAATTCAATTAAAACATTAATCATTGTTTTTCTGGAGATATCATCTGGTTTATAATGGGTTAAGGAAGTAAATATGTTAGCAAATTAGGATCTCTACTTTTAGTAAATGAGTGAAAAATGATGTATCATCCTTAAATTTTTTTCTAATAGATAAGCTGTCCTGTGGGTAGAAAAACTTTAGAAAGTTTGGAGAGTGTCCAATTCAAATGAAGCAATGTTTGGTCTATTTAATTACAAAAAACAGATGGATTATCTGGCCTGCTGATGGCCAGAAGCTTTGTAAAGATGACATCTCTCTTTACTTGGAAGGAAATAGAAGGGGAGACTACCTATTGAAAAAGTTTTTTATTTTTACCAACCTCCTCAGAGTCTGTTCTCAGCACACTGCTAACTTTTAAAAAGATCAGATAGGAATCAGAGAGGATTAAAGGCGAGTCCTCTAAAACATGGTGAAAATCTGTTGCATTTTTTAGATGACAGAGAGTCTTAAGCATGCCATTTACGAGCTCACTTCCAAATATATCTTATGCTTATTTATATATTTTGTATATTTCTTATTTTATTTCAGGACAACTTGTCCATTTAGATGGTATTCATGGCATCAGAGAGCTACTTTTTCTGGAATTTCCGCTATATAAGAAAGAATTTTCTGTTGTTCTCTAAGGCTTTTAAAAAACTTTTGATAGGTTTTAGTAAGTGTGCTATTTATTCATTCATGAATGAAACAAATATGTGTTGATACAGATTTAGTTCTTGTTCACATTGAACTTACAGTCAAGAAGGGAGATAGGCTTTAATCAAATAATTGTACAAATGAATTTGAACTTATAATTATGATCAGTACCGTAAAGGACATATGTGTGGTATCCTGAGGGCAGTCATTTGAAGGATGAGTAGAAATTAATCAGATAAATGTGAAAGTGGTGGGAGGTACTGGAAGAGAGTATTTGAGCTGAGGGAGTATCATATGCAAAGGACCAGTGGTGGAGGGGCGTGTAAGGTTCAACTTATGAAAGAAAGCCATTGTAATTGGACGGCAGACATAGCTCCATGTCATTGTTGGGACATGATGGAGTTATGCTCAGAACTGGCCTTGCAGAGTTTTGAAGACCATGTGAAGGATATTGGTCTTTATCAAGAGAAATGTAAAGTCACTGAAGTATTCTAAATAGGAGTGTTGACACAGTAAGATTTGCATTTTGATGAGATAATTCTGGCTGCAAGTGAAGAATGGAAGGAAAAGAGTCATCCCTAGAGACTAGTTAGGAAGCTCTTGTGAGATTACAGGTAAGAGATAGTGGGAATTTGGACTTATGTGGACAAGGTTGCCTCATACAGTTGTGTAGCTAAGGCACTGCGCAAAAGCTCCCAACTCTACTTACTCACAAGACTACATCTATTCAAAGGGAGTGTCAGTTGATGATGCATGAGAAATGTGAATTAAGAGATAAGGAATGTGAAGGATGACTCCTGAGTTATGGACTAAGCCACTAGATAGATGGCGATGTTATTCAATATACATGGTTGAATTTGTGACTTGAAGAATATCTTTCTGTGGATTGATATGTAAGTTTTTTGCAATGTACACCCAAATACTGTCTCTGGCACCATTGTCTACTATTCGTCTGCACGTACAGCACAGCCTAGGCATAGTAATCATGCAGAGTTCCTGAGAATTGAAAGGCAATTTCATGCTTCCATGCCTTTGCTAATGCTATTTTCCTTGACTAGATTAGAATAGCTTTCCCTCTTTCAGACTGAAAAATTCCTAATTTAAGGTCTATCCAAAGAAGACCTAACCTATGCAGCTTCTCACCACCTCCTTCTGCCCAAGGAAGAATGAATTGTACCTTCTTATGTTGTCCCTGAACATCTTGTACATGCCTTTCATACCACTTAACCAATTACCAGTTCACATCTTCCATTAATTCATGGACACCTTGAGAGCAACAACTTTTTCCTTCTCTCTCTCTCTCTCTTTTTTTTTAAAGAGATTAGTTTTCTTTTTCCTTTTTTTTTAATCACACAGTTTAAAGGGTCATATAATAAACCACAACTTGTTTCAAAAAAAAACAGACTCCCCTATCTTCTTGCTTCCCATTTTCAGAGGCAACCATTTCCAACAATTTAACCATTTGCTTTTGATCATGTATTGCCAAATATTTGAACAACAAACTTGTATTGTTACTTTATTTTTCAGTTTTAGGTATTACCTATTGACTCGTTTCTATGAGGGATGATAGCTTCTTTTTGTTTAAATGAAACATTTAATGTTTTTCCTTACCCTCTACTTCAAGCACACACATTCAGTAGTGTATACATATGCTCTCATACACTTCTTCTCCTTCATCCTCTCAATAGGTTTATATTATAATTTTGGTTAGATAACAATTAAATGTTTACATTGCTATGACTTTGTATATGCTCTTGAAATCTGAACGATGCAGTAGGCATATATGCACAGCTTTCTGTTTTCCTTGAGGTTAATAATACTTTTTATGGTTTGTTTTGTTTTCTATGTACTTATTAATTTATCTTTTCTCAATATGTTCAAACACATCAGATATTCCATCAATTTCGTCTTCTTAAGAAGCTGCACAAAAAGTGTTGAAAATGCCTTTATTCTATTTTTACATATAACTGGTAGTTTGGCTGTTATAGTATTCTAGCAAATAATTCTGGGAAATAATAAAGTCTAGGAAATGATTTTCAAGTCATTGTGCCCTGACCTTCAGCTTCCAGTGTGGCACTTGAGAAGTCTGACTTTATTCTGATTCTTGATCCTTTGTATGAAACTTCTCTTGGGAGCCTCATAAAAGATGGGCCTGCTGTAGTCAGAGAAATTCTTATATTGAATTTCAATACACAAATAGGCATGTTGGCATCCTGGGGAGAACATGAGTTAGACACACTTTGTTCAAATCTTGGCTCTGCCTATAACTGGCTGAGTGACAGTGGGGAAGTGCTTTCATATCCCTGAGCCTCAGTTTCCTTAGCTGAAAATGGGAGAAATGATATCTGTCAGGTGAAGTTAAGTAAAGATTTGAGCTAATGAGACCTATAGAAAATATTTTACCAAAGATAATTATTATTATTCTTTTTGTATTACCGTAAAAGGAGAATCAGCAACTATTTCTGAAGACATTGACATTTTACTGAATTTCGAGTAACTGCACAAAGACAAACCATGACCTTTCAATTAGGCAGAATTTTGTCTTTGCTTTCTTTCTTTTTTCTTGTATAATGTGAGTCCTTCTCCAAAGTCCTTAGAATTATATTTTAAATTCCTTTAAAGGTTTTTTTTTTTTGTGATTATAAAAGTAAAATATGTTCATTGTAAAATATCTAGCAAATATAGAAGCAGAAGGAATTAGGAGCTCAGATGTTAATTTATTGGTTTATTTCTACCTAATACTGATAGAACAGGGAAGATGACTTGGGAGGTGAACAGCTGTGTATGCAGATGTTCCTCATGAATACAAGTTGTATTTATGTCCTATGGATTAAAATACTAGTTGATTGAACTCTTAGTTAATGCATTTCATAAAAATAGGAGAAGATGTGCTTGGATAGAGCCAAATTATTTTGAGAAGAGTATGCTAAATGTAATATAATGAAAGAAAGAGAAAAATACTGATATAAACCGGTTAAAATAGTAGCTAATGATGATATTATGTATGACTTGGAGAAAAGAGTGAAGAAGATGCTTTCTATAGATGATACAACAATTACAAAGAGATCAAGACTGCTACTTGTGTCCTCAGATTCTCCTTAACATTATATTAAAAATGAGTAATCAACAAAGGAAACTTAGGAAACATTGGTGACTTCAAACTGAGGACTGGAATATAGTTGGGTAACAGAATATGTTATCCAAAAGAATAGACATGTTAATGCAGGGCAGGAAGGGTGTAATACCTTTACTCCCCTACATATGTTATAAGGGCCACAGCGAGCACTCTTACATTGAAAGACAGGTTAACAAGAGACAAGCTTAACAAATTTATTTAATCAAAGTTGTATGTGACATGAGAGCCTTCAGAAATGAAGAGCCAAAGACTCTGGGAAAATTGTCAGTTTTTATGCTTAGGTTCAATTAAGAACAGACAACTATGTAGAAATGTGATTAGACACAAAGGGTATGGTCTGGCCAAGCATAGTGGCTCATTCCTGTAATCCCAGCACTTTGGGAGGCCGAGGCGGGGAGAATCATTTGAGCCCAGGAGTTCAGGACCAACCTGGGCAACATTGTAAGACATCTTCTCTATTAAAAAAAAGTAAAAAGGTATCATCTACTGGTAATAGACTAAGGCAACAAACCCAGCAAGGCCTATTTGTTTAGATTCTTCTTGACCTCTTTGTGAGGAAGCATTTCTTCCTCCTGGGTATATAGGGCAGTACCTCTTCTGGAACACGGGTATTCTGACATACTATCAGGCAAGGTAGGACAGAGGATTTCTTTTTGCCAGCTCTTACACAGAAAGGTGGGGAAAGTTTAGAGCAATATTTCTCATTTCTATGACCCACTATGGGGAAGAGGAGTTCAGTTTTTATGGCCTGTCTTGGAAGAGAGGAGAACAGGAGACAGGAGGACAGGAGAAGGTTAGAGAGGGGCTTTTAAGGCCCTTGCAATGTCCTTAAGTTTAAAGTAGTAAGCGGCCGGGCGCGGTGGCTCAAGCCTGTAATCCCAGCACTTTGGGAGGCCGAGACGGGCGGATCACGAGGTCAGGAGATCGAGACCATGCTGGCTAACACGGTGAAACCCCGTCTCTACTAAAAAATACAAAAAATTAGCCGGGCGAGGTGGCGGGCGCCTGTGGTCCCAGCTACTCCGGAGGCTGAGGCGGGAGAATGGCGTGAACCCAGGAGGCGGAGCTTGCAGTGAGCTGAGATCCGGCCACTGCACTCCAGCCTGGGCGACAGAGCGAGACTCCGTCTCAAAAAAAAAAAAAAAAAAAAAAGTAGTAAGCATGCCAAACACCATGCTTTGGGGTATTGTTTTCTGAGCCCCAACATTAGGAAGGTGCAGGGCAATGTTACTGTGGGCAATTACAAATATACCTATGAGAAAATCTATTGTTAAAGAGATAAAAGAAAGGAAACAATTGTATTGTGTAATTTTACTATTGGTCACATTGCCAAATGACAGAATAGATGGTAAGTTTGTATTATCAGATCACAAAACTCCGTAATGGTGAGCTACGGTAGTGATGGGTATTTTTAGCTGTTGGAGACATTCTGAAACTCTTATAAACCAAGAACATTTGACGTGTTCTTGACTTGCTTTAGTGATAACTTCAGCTGACTGAATAAGAGATCCACTAGCTGGAACTTAATTCTGACCAGAGAGAGTTTTTTTCTGGTGATGAGTAAGGGAAGATATTTATCAAGTACTTTCAACATGGCAGCCACTTTATATACATTATATTTCTTAATTCTGCCAGTAATTTTATGAGGCAGCTAGTAGAATATTAGCTTCATTTTTCAAATGATGAAATCTGGGCTCAGGGAAGTAATGTAACTTGTTCATGGCCAAGTTATGAGTAAAATACAGAATTACAATCCATGTCTTCCTGACTCAGCCTATTGTCTGTGACTGCATAACTGCAGACTTAATGACAACCAGTGAGAGAAGACTGGGCATGATAAACAGTGTAGGTTTTAGGAAGGCAGATTTTACAAAGTTGAGAGGCAAAAAAGTGGGCGTAATTACATGGCATGAGTCCCTGAAAGAGATATGAGCTAAAGGTTTAGATATTATCAAAGAGTCAACTTTTACCATACGACTAAAATGAGGAAGAAGAGGAATCAACATGGAAACACTGAAGATTCTCAATGAGATCAGATTTTAAAATCCATGAACAAAAAGAGAGAAAGAAGAGCACATAACTAAGGATCAATGAGAGACTGCCAGAGACTTAAGAATAGCATCGGAAGGACTGTATCTTCAAATGAGTTGAGTCTTGTAGATATACAATGAGGCTAAAAAGGCCTTTTAAAAATTTAGGGTGTAGGCCAGTCAAAGAAGTGACATGTCCTGCTCAGGACTGATGGGAAAGCAGATGGGTGAAAAAGAGAAGAGAGAATTCACAAATCCAATTTTGCCTTTATGTCCTCTGTAAGGAAAATGATCTTAAAATGATCTTATAATTAATAAGGATAAAACAAGTATTTACAAAAGGACAGTAGACATCCTCTTACATTACAATCTCTTCACTTTCTTAGGGCTTTTCACTTTCTTTTTTTTTTTGAGACGGAGTCTCGCTCTGTCGTCCAGGCTCAAGTGCAGTGGCATGATCTCGGCTCACTGCAAGCTCCACCTCCCAGATTCACACCATTCTCCTGCCTCAGCCTCCCAAGTAGCTGGGACTACAGGCGCCCACTGCTACACCTGGCTAATATTTTTTGTATTTTTAGTAGAATCGGGGTTTCACCATGTAAGCCAGGATGGTCTCGATCTCCTGACCTCATGATCCACCCGCCTCGGCCTCCCAAAGTGCTGGGATTATAGGAGTGAGCCACCACGCCTGGCCTGGGCTCTTCACTTTCTTAGAGGGCCTCTAAGGCCTAAGAAAGTGAAGAGATTGTAAGAGGATACCTACTGTCTCCAAGTGAATTCAGCCTTCATAATGACTTCTGAGAGGACTTAGAACTGAACTGCTCTCAGTGTCTTGGTGTCTTAATTCAGTAGTGCTGGTTGCCCTGCAGCCAGGAACACTGACTCAACAAGTTAAAGTGGAATTACCACTGCAGTATAAATAATCAAGTGGGCTGTGTTTTGAGCTAAGGTTGGGAGGATGGTAGATTTAATTATCAGCACCAAGCAAAAGACAAAAATGAATAAAAGGGATAGAGACTAGGTAAGACATTTGATCTGGCAGTGATGACAATCATGAGTGTACAGTATCAGCCCTGGAAATTACTACACAAATAACAGGTGTATTTTGTGATTTTGAAGGCAGGATAGTGAATGGGAAAATAAGCTGATATTGAACAGCGTTAGTAGATGCTGAGGTTTACTGAAAACTACAGACCTGAAGGGAGCTGAAAATAAGTTAAAGTTGTCAAGGTCCAGGGAGGTTGGACTGGGGCAGCAAATGTGGGACCAATTCAAATAATTCTCTAGGATTGTTTTAAAAGCTGATCCTTCTTGTCCCAATGGCAACATATTTTTCCTTTGTCAGCTAATTTTAGTATATGTTATATGACTTCTTGGCTCTCCAACTCAATGTTACTCTATAAGCTTTAAAGTCTAAATTTCCTTTTATTTCTTCATTTTTGAATCTTGGCTCCAGCATCCTGGAAATGGTTCCAAAGGCACCTTGTCAGCAGCATTTAAGCCTAAACTATCTGAAGCAATAATAAACAAATTCCATCTTTTCTTCAGGGGAACACAAGAGAACCTTCAAAGTACAGTGTACTCAGTATTAAGAACCATGAAGGGTCTAAGGTTTCGCCTGTTTGCAAATTCACAAGTTAGCCTGTACAGTTTCATGAAGGTTGTCAGAAGACCCAAGATTCCCTAGTCAGATACAAAAGATCTGTTGCTCACAGATCAGCTGTTACTCAGAGCACAAGTGTCAGCTTGAGCTTCATGTTCCCCTTCATTTCCCAAGTCCTACAGCAGTTACATGGAGGTGGGCCCAGGTGGTTGCTGCACAGTGCTTTTGCAGGATTTTGAGGAATCTGAGTTTAGAAACCCCAGTTTTTTATAAGGGACTATATGCAAATCTTCTCAAACTTTATCCTTGGGGAGCTCTCTTTACTATACTGAAGAACATGTTTATTATAGAAGCATCCTTGAAAAGGTAGGTCAGTGCCCTGGCCTGCAAGAAACTCAAAAGACCATGGAGAATTCTCTCTCACCACCCAGTTTCACAGAGTCCTTGCAAACTTAATAAAAAAATAATAATAAAAAGCAAAATAAGACAAGCACTGGCTTTCAAGGTTTATTTAAAATATTTTCCCAGTTTTACATTTGTACTCCGTTATTTACATCTATTTTTAAAACAAAATGTATATGTAAATTATATATTATATAATTTTAACTTTCATATTCCCAGTTGTATATTCTGTGGCAATTTCATGTTTACCCAGTGGAAGAAAAGCAGAAAATATTCATAGGATGAAAGTCCATAAAATAGTATAACAACATTTTTAATCAACTTGAGTTTAGAGCATAGGGTAAAAGAATCTCATCAGTAAAAAGTTTTGCCTTCTTACTTCTATTGCATCTTTTGTTCTTTAGTTTATAGTAAAAGATTTTAACATTAGCATTCCAAGAAGAAAACATTTCCAATGTGCAACTATAATTCTCTTCAACAAATCACTGTTTATTTTTTATTTTTAACAAGTCACTCTTTATTAAAGAAGGGCTGTGGAAGTGACAAGAGTGGTGGTGTTGATGTGCTCAAAAGCCAGGACCTCATGCTAACATTCCAAAACGACATAACAAAGAGAATAAGAAAATATACTTCACAAGTCCTAGCCTCTGGGAAAAACAGTTTGATAACCCTCGTTGTGGGCATATGTTAAATTATACCATTCCTTATCTCTGTCTGTGGGTTGTCAGTCAGTCCCAAGTAAAAACAATTTATCCCTGAAATAGAGACATTAATGATTTGAAACAATATTTATACCAACGGTTCTCAAGACCATTGTGATTCAGTGTACATGGGAATGTAAACCATCCTGGAAAGGATTAAATGTTGAGGTTTTCACAATCCCTTATACCTAAGTGAAACATCTAATCAGTCCATCTAGTCAGGCTCTGCATACACCACACAGTCCTGCTTCAAGAAGAAATTTCAAAAACATTATACTAATTTTATCAGAGGAAATGTGTAATTCCCATGGAGCTAATTTTGAAACCCCTGGTCTCATGTTAAAAAACTAGTTTTCAGTACAATCACAGAGATGCAGGGAGAAAATTTGACACCTGCAATTTAATACAGAGTTACTCATAGATAAGAACATTAAGTTGGAACTTTGTTTATGCCTAGCCTCCCTTTCAGAAAAGGCCAGTGAAAAAATATAAGGAACATTACCAGTCCCAGCAGAGTGATTTAACAACTTTGTGCCAGTGGCCAGGTATAATTGGAAGCCCCCGGGGTCCTCACCTAGAGATCTGCCCCTGTCATGCCCATATCCCTATTGCTCATAGTCACCTTCTCCTCTGGGCAGAAAGAGGAGGGAAACCCCATCTCATTTTGTCCTCCCTTGGTGTCCTTGAGATCTGGCACAATTCCTTTTCCAACACGGTTAGCTGTTGTGTTTTCACTCCTGCTGTCAAAAATAGTTTGGGCTGAGAGTGCACAGGGATTATATGTCCCAGCTTCATTACATTCAGTTTTTCCACACATGTTCTAATTCTTTAGCTATCCTGGCTCTAACCGTGACGAAACCTTGCAGGAGTACTCCTTGCTGTCTGTCTTCCAAGCTTTTATATTTTTGGCCAGCACATGGACCTTGCAAAAAGCCCTTGCAAAAACAACTTTGTGTTTTGGACATGTAGAAGTTGAGCCTTTCTTCCTTCCTTGCCCTGGGGAAAATTCTTGCAGTTTCATCATTTGAAAATCTCTCTGCAGGTTTCCTCAGGGACCTGAGAAGGCTTACTTCTCCATCCCTCCTCCGGCCAATTTTTCAAATGGATCAGATATAAACTAGCCTGTAATTAGCATCTATCTTTTTGGGAAAATCCATCCCAGAGAATGTACCAGACCCAGTTCCAGTTCTGCACCCTCCTCAGTGCAGGCCAGTGAGCTCTGTTACTTGGCCCCACAGAGTGATTCATCTCCCCATCCTCTCTTGGAGATTGGAAGGACAGGCTGGGCAAACCAAACATCTATCTGCCTAGGTTATTTGGAATCCTTACACAGGAGTCAACTGGTTAATAACCCCCTTCCCCCCAGGGGGGGATTCCAGGTACTTGTTGTTTCCTTCTAAGCAGTGATGCTAACAAGTAGACCAGGAAAGACAATTTGGGTTTTAACTATATAATTTATCACTTAATTTTGATTTGTCCAGGGTTAGTGGGAGAAGTAGGGTCATCAGCTGGACCTACAGAGCATTTGTAAGAATTTAAAAAAGTCAGCCTTTCCACCAGGCTGATGCTGGCTTGGTGAGTTCCATGCCCAGTGCTCAGCCTGGCAAATGGATTTCAGCCCCCACACAATCACTTGGCCATGCATCCTTGGCCAAGGCCTTATTTAAGCTGTAAGAATGTAGAGATTCAGTTAATTCTGTGTTACGTTTTTATAGTAATGACATGATGTAATGTAGTAGTGAGTTTATTTCAAAGGAAGAATTCATTTGAATAGTTTTACAAATGACTCTAGTCTTCTATTTATGGGATCAGTAAGGGTCTCAAGTAATCACCTCAATTTTTCAGTTGTACCTCATTGAATTTTATGAAGGGAATATATGGTTTTGTATATTCACAGTTTTGGGATTCATCAAGGTCTTAGAACATATCTTTGCACATAACAGAGTTCTATGGTATTTTCAAAGCATTTGAATGACCCCATATTCCTTTTCTTTATTGTAAGGCTACTGTATATAATGTAAGATTGGGTCTATTTTATTTTTTCATTTTCAATTTTTTTAGATGAAGTCTTGCTCTGTTACCCAGGCTGGAGTGCAGTGGCATGATTACAGCTCACTGCCACCTTAACCTTCCAGGAACGCTTGAGTGATCCTCCCACCTCAGGCTCCGAAGTAGTTGGGACTACAGGTATGTACCACTATGCCTGGCTAATTTTTTAACTTTTATTTTTTGAACAAATGGGGCCTTCCTATGTTGCCAGGGCTGGTCTCGAACTCCTGGGCTCAAGCGATCCTCCTGCCTTGACCTCCCAAAGTGCTGGGATTGCAGGTGTGAGCCACCACACCCAGCCAGATTGGGTCTATTTTAATATCATTTTACCTAAAACATTACATATCTTTTTTTTCACATTCAAAACACCTAAAGAAACCTAACTCACATATAGATGAGGTTAAACCAGTAGGGGTAGCAAATTTCTGCTTTGTTTTCTATAAAACCATGAAAATTAAATGTGCTGTTGTTAATCATTAATATAATGGGCATATTTATAATAAATATATGGGTATTACAATATTTTTGGATAAATTTCCAAAATACATTGGCTATTGTCTGGACTCAGAACATATTACCCCAAAGCATGGCATCTTGGTATACTGAATGTTTTGAACTGAAGGAGATTGGAAGAGCCTCAGAAGCAGAGACTCTGACCTTCTCTTGCCCTCTTGTCTCCTGCCCTTTTTACTCCTCCAAAGCGAGGCACAGGAACCAGAATTCCTCTTTTCCAAGGTGTGTTATAGACACTAGAACTTCTATTCTCCAAAGCAAGCCATAAAACCTAAAATGGTCACTCTCTGACCTTCTCCCTTCTCCCTTGAAGACCTTCATTCCAGTGGGGTCCCGCCCCATAATCTAGGGGAAGTAATGTTTACACAAAAAGGCCAAGAAGGATCTGAATAAATGCGCCTTGCTAAGTTCCCCTAGTTTATTACTGTTAGATCATACTGTTTTTTTGTCCAGTAACATTTCTACATGGCTATCCATTTTTCATTGAATACAAGCACAAAAATACCGTTTTCCCTGGGTCTTTGGGTCTTCGTTTCTGAAGGTTCCTGTGTCAAGTAAACCTTTGATTAGATAAATTTATGGTTTCTCTTTAAAAATTTTTTATTATTATTATTATTTTTGAGACAGGGTCTTGCTCTGTCATCCAGACTGGAGTGCAATGGCACAGTCACAGTTTACGGCAGCCTTAGCCTCCCAGGTTCAAACAATCTTCCTTCTTCAGCCTCCTGAGTAGCTGGGACTACAGGCACACACTGTGCCTGGCTAATTTTTAAATTTTCTTATAGAGGCAGGGTCTCACTATGTTGCCGAAGTTGGTGTGGAATTCCTGGGTTTAAGCAATCCTCAATTTCCCAAAGCTCTGGGATTACAGGGGTGAGCCACAACACCAAGCCCTCTTCTCTTGTTAATCTGTCTTTTGTTATTAGGGTGTCAGCCTTGGACCCTGAGATGAGTGAGGAAAACGTATTACACCTTTTTGCCCCTATACTCTCTAACTTAAAGCTCAGCTCCTTATTGAAGAAATCTGTTGACGTACATGATCTACAGTTCCAAGGAATTGAGTGTGTATTAAAAACAGATAAGGAAGCAATTATCCTGGAGTAATTTGGCCTCTTTAAACAGTATACATAGTAATAATTGAGTAATTAAGGAATTTAATGCAGGTGAGTTGTAAACTAATTTAGCTATGAGCATCAACATCTTAAACCACAACTACAGGAAATTCTTTTTAAATTAAGCACCTTTTGATAACTTGAACTACCTTTGTAATTCATTATTCTTCACTCCTCATTTTTAAAAAAATATTTAAAAGCAGATGACATGCTGGGATGCCATAAAATTTCCCTCTTAATCAGTCTATAATGTCAAGGGTAACATTTCAATACCTGCAATATAAAAACAGTGCACTCAAGAGCTTGAATTTAATGTTTTACCAGTATAGCATGGGGTAACAGTTAATGTTTTTATTTCAAATAAAAAATTGGAATTAACTTTTTAAAAAAATGCTAGACTCCTGGCTATGAATGTATTCTAATTGATGAGGGGAAAACGAATGTTTTATTGTGATTAAGAGCTAGAGATGAAGGCAGTTTAAATTAGTTTTTAGAGCAGTTTAGATACATGCGTAGCAGTGATCAATAATGAGCAATGATGTAGTGGCAGGCCACTATGTTCCAGATGCCACTGTATTCTCAACAATAGGAACGTATTATTACCAGCAGGACATGTGACATGGGCAAGTGGGAGCAAAGGCTGTGACGTAACAACTTCACTCTAGGTATTGAAAGAGGATGTGAAAAGCATCCGGGGGCAATAGTACAAAAGGACAAAGCAACAGAAGAGAAATAATCTGGGAAGCACAGCAGCCTTCGGCATGCAACAGTGTTTTCCATTTTATTATTTTTTTATCCTGGAGTTATGCAGGATTTCTATTTGCTGGGAGAGGTATTAGTAATACGAATTTCTTTGAGTGATTTGGAGGTGAACAAATCTTTTCTTTTCTCTGAGCTACAGTGGTTACTACTCTGAATTTTGAGGGACTGACCAACTACCCTCTTCTCCTCCATCTACTTTTTGGAAGAAATAAGGCTTTTAAAAATCAGCTTGTGGTCTAACATCAGAGATAAGTAATTCATGACGCTTTTTCTTTTCTTTTTTTTTCAGACAGGGTCTTACTTTGTTGCCAAGGCTGAAGTGCAGTGGTGCGATCATGGCTCACTGCAGCCTCGACCTCCCAGGCTCAAGCGATCCTACCACCTCAACATCCCAAGTAGCTGGGACTCCAAACGTGTGCCACTATGCCCGGCTAAGTTTTGTATTTTTAGCAGAGATGGAGTTTTGCCATGTCGCCCCGGTTGGTCTGGGACGCCTGGGCTCAAGCAATCTGCCTGCCTCTGTCTCCTGAAGTGTTGTGATTACAGGCGTGAGCCACCGCACCTGGCCAGGATGCTTTTTCTGTTTCTGAGATATAATGAACTATATCTTAAGAATTCATAAAGCCCTAAAAAGTAAATATTTACAAGCAGAAATCTTTCTGACAAAGAAACAAGATTACTCAAAGTAAGTAGTAGTTTGGGCTCCCTGGAAAGAACCCAGAACTTAAGTGTCAGGAAACGTGGATAGTTCTGAATGTGCCCCTGGCTGGTTGACGACTCTGGGCAACTTATGCAGTACCTCCAACTCATGGTTTATTTACCTGAAAAATAAGTGGGTTGGCTATGTCTGTGGTTTGAAAGGTGCTCTGTGATGTCCCAGAGTTCTCAGCAGTGTCTCATTGGCTGTTTTGGAGTCTGTCAGGGGTCCAGATGGCTGCCCCCACTGAGCCTGCTTTTAACAGAGCTTTTCAGTTTGTATTTCTTGTATACACAAAGTAATATTAAAAAAAAAAAAGATAATCCAGCTAAGAAAGTTTGAGAATACTGGGTTGAGATTCAAAATAAAATAAACCCAAAATTTTAGAAATTATATTAGCCTGGAAAGATAGGACTGTGTCTCTGTCTTTTTAGCACCTAGCACATATCAGGTACTTGATACATATTTATCATATGAATGCAATGGTTGTCATGATCAACTGGGAAGGAAATGCAAAAGCAGAAGGCACCATATTTATGTTGCTATTCCTGGGTGTCATTTCTGTGTAGCTTGTGATAGCCAGTAGTAAAGAACAACATGGACTATATTTAATGGACAACAACTAATTTTATTGGATTTGTGTACATAATCTGAAATTTAGTCTAAGGACAAGCTATATTACTATAAATTCCAGGAAATCTAGACAGAAAAAATGGGCAATTTAGAACAGACTGGAAGAGTAACTCTTTCAGTTTGTCTGGAAAACCCAATCTAAGTAATAAATTCAGTTTGCAGTTTCTTTCAAGTAGAATTGGTGACTCTTAGATGCAGTTTATAAACAGGTAACACATTTTCCTTGCATGCAAATATCTATTCTACGACCTCTTCTAAATGAAGAGAAGATTTGAAATTTTCTTCTCCAATAAATAATGTTTGTGTGCATGTTGCAAAAATAAGAGAGAAACAAGAATAACTCTAGCAGATGCTTAAAGGTTTAAGATTAAAGACACATGTAAATGTGAGTCACAGTGGGTGTTCTGTGCATTTGAGTGAATATTCCCAAATCACAGCTAGAAAAATTTAGGAGTAAATTGACTTAACTTATGGTAAATCAATTGTGGTCCCTGAATTGGAGGGAAATAGATGAGCAAGAAAAAAATTATTTGACAGGACTCCACTAAGGAAAACAACATTCAAGTAACAGATGAGGTATTTTACTGCCTAGAGGAATCAGCCTTTAGCAAGGCGAAGTCAGCCTCAACTGGCAGGAGGGTTGTTTTAAAACTGGAATGAGAAAAAGGATCTGGGCTTACAAATGATGGGAAGATATATTATCAACAGGGGAACCCCCCCCCACCGCTGCCCCGCAGAAAATAGCAACTAACTTGTTTCCCCAGCACAACTGAAAGGATGAAGAAGGAAAGCAATTTAATGTACCCTGGTCATGCAGTTACTTTCCTTTATCCTAACTAACAGTGCTTGTCAAGATGGTTCTGGAAATTGAATAAATGTAAGTAATGAATCATGATAGACATCAGTGAAATGCTTTATTTCTGTTTCTCTGGGTTCATTGTTTCTGGTTTGACTTTCATGGGAAGTTTACAGTCGTTTTCATTCTTCAGAAGTCAGTTCCCGACTTCTCTGGTCAAGGGGTTGAACAAACAACTAGGAAAAAGGAGATATAGTCTCTGTTTGTTCTCTCTCTCTCTTTCTTATTTTACCTCTCCTCCAGCCTCTCTCTCCAGTATATCAACATATCAATAGCACTGAATCATGCATGGAATCTCAGGTTTTAAGCTTGACATTCAAATTACCACCCTGTCTGTTTAATATGATGATGGCTACTGCTATATTTGAGACAGCCACCACATTCTCCAGTTTTAATGGACTTTCCTCTGAGCAGATGGTCTTATATAATATGCACAGGGTAAAAAATAATAATTTCAGCATTTCTACTTACAATCCCAATGTCCACAATTCTTTCTTTTCATTGCCTTTACTTTAATGGTTATTAGAAGTGAAGGATTGTTTTTCTGACTTAATTGGTCTACTTAACTTGATTCTTATAAATAATACTATATTACCATGCACTATTATTATTCTTTCTTGTCCTATATCAGGGTATAGGTAGCTCTGCTTAATATCTAGTATTTTCAAAACAAAAGAGAATTAATTACCCCTAATAACCAAATCATTTAATCTAGATATGTTACCTTTGCTTTAGTTCTTGTTCTTACAGACTCAGAAGATGGGTTGGAGTTGGCTTTAGCACCATGACCAAGTTCACTTGGAAGTGATTAAGATAGCACATGGTCAAGTTAGCTGTTGAAGGCAAAATGCCCAGGGTTGAGAGTACCAATAATTATGAGCAAATCCTTTTTAAATTTTAGTGCTTTTCTCTGCCAGTACACTGATCTGTCATAGAAAATGTCATGATTTTCATTCCAGGGATCATCTTAGGAGGTTTTATTTAAATCATAAAGGACTGAAGTTTTAATATCATCAGTGTTTTTCAGGGCCTTTAAAGCTTTATCATTCATGAACCTCCTAGATTGCTATGGATGTTTGGGGGCCTAGGTATAATTGTGAGGGACAGAGAGAAGCAACAGTCTAGTATTTGCTGTGGAAGAAAAGAGACCCAGTTGAGAAGCTACTACTTATTGGCTACTGTTGTCTTCCACAGCAATGTCATGAGAGTGATTTGGTGGGAGCAAGTAAGACAGAGTCCTGGCAGTTACTCATATCATGGATTTCTAGGGACTTAGTTATAGAATTAAATAGTTTTGGAGGTAGAAAATTACTTCCTGATGTGCTAAATATAAATCAAGGCATAGAGACTGTCTTCATTTATGCCTGCTGTCCTGGCATAATTATTAATAACACCTGTGGTAGCCAGCCTGCAAAGATGGTGCCTCATGATCCCACCTTCCAGCATTCACACTATATGTAATCCCCTACCACACTGTATCACAGTTGGTCTATTTAACCAAATAAGACAAAAGTGAGAGTACATCACTTCCGAGATTAGATGGTAAAAACACTGTGGTTCCATCTTGCTCTTGCACTCTCTATCTTTCCTCTCTGTCTTTCTTTCATCATTCACTCTAGGGGAAGCCTGATGCCTTGCCAAGAGCAGCCTTATGGTAAGGAACTGACACCTTCTGCTAGCAGACATTTGAGTGAGCTTGGAATCATATCCTCCAGCCTAGTTAAGCCTTCAGATGGCTAGGGTATGGGCCTGTATCTTGACTGCAGGTTCATGAGAGACCCCGAAACAGAACCAGGAGCTAAACCCCTCTTAAGTTCATGTCTCTGAGAAAGCATGTGAGATGACGTGTGTGTGTTGTTTTAAGCTGCTAAATTTGGGGGTAATTTGTTATAAAGCAATATATATAAAAATGTAGCACCCCATTTACTCCTAAAAGTGTCTTGATTTGGATGAAAGACTATAAAGTCACCCTATGTTAACAGAAGTCTAAATCATGAATTTATTAGGGGTTTTTCTTTTCTATTGACAGAGCTTTCACCATGGCATTAGTATGGAGACACTTATGAAAGTTGTCATGAGAGAGGCATTTGATAGTGACAGAAGTCTAAATCTCTAGACTCAGAATCATGAAAAACAGTATGACAAAGTAGATAAGAATGGTTGATTTTAAATAAAATTTGCCTGTATCTGACACCACCATTCACTGGCCTTCAAGAGGCATTTAACTTCTCTCTGCCTTAATTTTATCATGTAAAAAATTGAGATAATAACAGTACCTTCTTCATAGAATTTTTTTGGGGATTAAATGTGTGTAAAGCACTTGCAATGATGCAAATGTTCAATAGGAGTTATTATTATTGCAGTGAGGAATTAAGTTGATCTCTTTCCTTTGTTCCATTTATGTACAAATAGATAGTCCCTGTCTAGTGGTATTCTCATTGATTTACATCTTAAATATTTGTATGTTCCTACTGTGTGCTAGGGACATAAGATAGAAATATGTCACCCCTTAAGGAAATTACAAAGTAGTTGGAAAAATTCCCATATGAGTTTATACATATTATTTATATTATATGATATATAAATTAAGTATTTATACATATATATGAATGGATTGTATATGTGTGCATTAACTACAAAATTTATTAAAATCAAGTACTAAGGCCGGGCGCGGTGGCTCAAGCCTGTAATCCCAGCACTTTGGGAGGCCGAGACGGGTGGATCACGAGGTCAGGAGATCGAGACCATCCTGGCTAACACGGTGAAACCCCATCTCTACTAAAAAATACAAAAAACTAGCCGGGCGAAGTGGCGGGCGCCTGTGGTCCCAGCTACTCGGGAGGCTGAGGCAGGAGAATGGCGTAAACCCGGGAGGCGGAGCTTGCAGTGAGCTGAGATCCGGCCACTACACTCCAGCCTGGGCGACAGAGCCAGACTCAGTCTCAAAAAAAAAAAAAAAAAAAAAAAAAAAAAAAAATCAAGTACTAGATGATAGATAAGGTGTGAGTTGGATACAAGGGAGAATGGGAGCAAGTTAGAAAAAAATAGGAGGTTTTAGAATTAGAATGGAATGGGTTTCTGGGCATGGCACGACACTTTGAAAGAAATGAAATGCAGGAACGGGAAGGCCTACATAATGTGTCTAGTTAATTACTGTATCTCTAGTTTCTTGAGCAGTGCCTGGCACGTAGTATTCGGCAAATGCTTGTGAAATAAATACATACACCTACTATATATTCATAAAAATTATAATAAAAAATTGAAAAACAGATCATGTCATTTGTAAGAAAGGCAATTTGACTTCTTTCTTTCCAGTTTGGATGCCCTTTCTTTCTCTCACCTAATTGGCTCTGGCCAGGACTTCCAGTGTTGTGTTGAATACAAGTGGTAAAATTGAGCCCCAGAGCAGGTTGCATTTCCGCAGTGGCTCCTTTCTCAAAATGGCCCTGTGCTACAGAAGTTTGAGTCCATTCAGCTGCATGGATTCTAGGCAGCTCCCTAAACCAGACGTGTAGGGCCTTTTGTAGCTAGGATTGCAGGTGTTCATGGCAGTTATAGGTATTGCTGGGGATCTCCCACTTAGCTTTTCCCCATAATGAGAAGTTCCCCTTTGTCTCTGGGATAATCCCAGCTGCGTGCTTTGCTTCCCTTTCTGTGGTGCTATCCCGAGTTTCCTTGTCTCCGAGGATATTGGTCATTTCCTTGCTGAATTGCAGTGTTCTCCCTTAGACACTCTACCCAAAGTGCAGTTATCTATTTGTTGTTTTGGTCCTTCCTTGTGGAAATGAATGTTGGGCACCTCAGATCAGCTATCTTGATGATGTTTGTCTCTTATATCTTGTATTTTATGGGAATTATATTTTTGTATTAACATAAACTATTGCATTATATAGCTTTTTGCACAAAGAGCGTGATAAATTTATTTAGCTTGGGTTTTCACTTTTTTCCAAAATTATACTTTAAGAGTGAGATAATCCAATAAATAAACATCTTAAGGTCATCTGCTCCCAACTCTGCCTCTGTACACTTTCTTTTTATGTACAGTATAGAAATTCAGTCACTAGAGATTTAGCTATAAAACTTTTCGGAGGTATAAGTTGTGCATTTTATTAACAAGAAAAGAAATAGCATGGATTTTTTTTTATCTGTCACAGATCTTATGCTAGAGAAAATGTTGCAGAGTTTTACTGGGGGCTGTACTGTTCTAACCTTAGAGTGATTAATGACACCTATCAATACCCTAAAAAATCATGTGTCTATGTATTAATTTATTTCCCCTGTAAATTGATTTGTATCTTTTAAAAATTAACATTAAAGAAGTTTTATATTACTAAGAGAGAGTGAGCTACATCAATATAAGCTTAATATAGAAAAAATGTAGAAAAAAATTTAATAGCCATCCAGTGTATCCTCTGAAACAATTTTATTTTCCATGATAAAGGCCTCCTATGGTATTCCTTTTAAAGCTATCATAAACACATACCAACCAGGTAAAATGGAACTCATTATTTCCCTCTGGAAGAAGAAAAAATATAACTCAAATGATGAATTCTACATCTAAAATGAAATATACAAACTTTAGAGAAGAGGCAATTTCTATTTAAATTATTTGATTCATAAGAATTATATTATAATTTATTATTGTTTCAGTAGCTAGAGTTATACAAGTTTGGGAAAGGAAGGAGGTTGGTGGGATGAGGGTCTTATTTCCTTGTACAATTTCCCTGTCTTTGTTTTTCAGTGTTACTAACTAACTTCTAAAGGCTTCATATAATCATCTGATACATACATCACATCAATTTCAGCCTAGGTGACCTGTGCCCCTTTCTTTTTAAAGTTGGTGTATACTTTTGGTACAAATCCTTTAAGGCAGTAGTGTCAGTTGGGTGATGTTTGATAATCTGACTATTACCGATTGCTTTTCAGGATGTTATGACTTTATCCTAAAGCCTGGGAGAAATAAGGAAGTCCTAGAGTTTGAGTAGTGTATTTGCTGACACACCTAAGGAGAACCTGGAAGCATGAGGTATATCTGCTTTTCTGAGTGCCTGTGGACTTAAAATAAATTGGCTTCTAGGGTAAATGAGACTAATGTGGAAGCCCAAGTAGTCCATAACAGTGCAGTTATCTTTGGCATCTGTTCTGAAGACCATACTTGGGTTTGAAGAAAACTTTAGGATCTCATTCCTTCCATCCCACGGAGAAAGACTGTGGGTTTTTGTTTTTGTTTTTTTTGAAATGAGCCTTTCTCTGTTGCCCAGGCTGGAGTGCAGCCACGCGATCTCGGATTGGTGCAACCTCCGCCTCCCAGGTTCAAGCGATTCTCCTTCCTCAGTCTCTCAAGCAGCTGGCACCACAGGCATGCACCACCATACCCGGATAATTTTTGTTGTTGTTCTATTTTTATTGGAGATGGGGTTTCACCATGTTGTCCAGGCTGGTCTTGAACTCCTGTTCAAGACCACAGGGGATCTGCCCACCTCAGTCTCCCAAAGTGTTGGGATCACAGGCCTGAGCTACCGCACCCAGCTGGCATTTTCAATATAACTTTTGTGCCAGTCTCACGATTTTTGTGGCCAAAGTTTGTAATTGATCCTACTTTTTACTGAAGATGGAAACCTTTGTGCTATTCACTTTAGATAATAGCAGTCCACTGAATTTTATATAATTTGCATTGGATGTTGGAACTTGAACTTTATTATCTTTAAGAATATGTAGAGTTTGATATTCTATATGCATTCACATTTGTCTTTTCTATTTAATATTTTCTATTCACTAGCTATTAAAAAGCAATTTTTTTTTTTTTTTTTGAGACAGAGTCTCGCTCTGTCACCCAGGCTGGAGTACAGTGGCGCGATCTCAGCTCACCGCAAGCTCCGCCTCCCAGGCTCCGGCCATTCTCCTGCCTCAGCCTCCCGAGTAGCTGGGACTACAGGCATGCACCACCAAGCCCGGCTAATTTTTTTTGTATTTTTAGTAGAGACGGGGTTTCACCATGTTAGCCAGGATGGTCTCCATCTCCTGACCTCGTGATCCGCCCGCCTCAGCCTCTCAAAGTGCTGGGATTACAGGCGTGAGCCACTGCGCCCGGCAAAGCAAAGTAATTTTTAAATACTATGACTGAAATCTTCATTTGACAAAAATGAATCATTACTGGGTTTTCTAAGTGACATAATCACTTGCGGAAACAGGAAGAATGAAGTGTCATGTGTTGATGAAGGATAAACTGCTTGCATGAAGAGATATGTATTTTTGGGTGAGAAATTGACATCTTATTCAAATGAAAGGAGGGCCTTACCTGGAACTGTCTTTCATACTGACTGAGTGACATAATGCATAATTATCTGTTACAGTTGTTGTTGTGGTTTGTGTATAGGTTATGATGTTCATTTGAAGAACATCCCACTTACAAGGTTCATAATATACAAGATATAAAGAAGCTTGGTGCCCCAGAGTTTTAAAAGCCATTAATCATTGTGAATTAAGACAGTTAATCAAGCCTGAGACACTGATAAAAGATTGTCCCTGAGGATTTTTACCTTGAAAACATTTAGAAAATGATGATTTCTGCTTTCTACTTGACTGCTTTAGTAAGCCAATTCATTTTCTTCAGGAGAAGCTCAAGGTCAATGATATGACCATTTCATCTTTAAGCAATGTTTCCCCTCACTCATGTTATCCAACTTCAGTAGTTATGACTGATGCTGAGAGTGGTACTATCAAGAAATCATCAGATTGCCTGGCAAGAAGTTAGGTAAAGAGAAAAACCAATAATATTGCAGATTTCAATTTGACTTAAAATAAATATATTTTATTGACTATTTGTACCTTAAGATGCAATTAACTTTTTTTTTTTTTTTTTTTTTTTTACAATAAATGGTCAGTATTTCTCTATTATGAGAATATGCAGAAGAATTGAGCTAGGCCATGGTATATCACCCTGAGAAAAATATCAAAGAAAATGTTTAACTGGGTTAATTTTTTACAAATTATATAATTTCTGTAATTAATTTTAAATAGAATTTCTTAATCCGTTTTTCCCCTTTGATTCCCAGGCTCTCTATGGTAGCAAATTATTTCACGACTAAATCATGAAGGCTGGATTCTTGAAGCCTGGCAGAGGCAAATGTCTCATTAATGCTGATCTGAGAGACATTTGTGACGAGCCTGAACATCAGACCAATCTGCAGAGCTGATCAGAGGCTGATGAGTGGTTCTGAAGTGAGTCCGGCTGGGAATGAAGACTCCACCAGAATGAGGTGATTACATCTCTGTTTTCAGAAAATGACCTCATAACCCCCAGACTGACATGTTGAATTTCTCAAGGCTTAAGTGTACCTACTTCCAATATATCACCCCCCTACAATTTGAATGTCATTAAAGGATTGAGTCAACTTTCAGGATAATTCAAGCTCCTTAAATCCACTTTGCCTTGCATATACTGGAATTTAGATAACCTTGAAATTTGTTTAAACCCTTTATTTACTTTTGTAGAGACTTTCTGGCCTCTGATGTAATAGTGGCAAATTCTTCTTTCCTAAATTGTGCTTTTTCTTTTAAAACGAAGAAAGAATGCCTAGGATTTGTGGTAACAAATCATATTGAAAGAGGAATTTAAACAAATAACCATCTTTCTCTAGCAATATATGTCTGGCCTAGAGCTTATTACTGGAATATACTTTATAGTGAATGGCTGAGTAATAAAAGTAAAAAAGCTATTGGAAGTAGGTGACGTTATAAATAGTAATATTTTCTGTAGTCCCAGCTACTCAGAAGGCTGGAGAATTGCTTGAGGCCAGGTGATCGAGGCTGCAGTGAGATATGATTGCATCTGTGAATAGCCGCTGAACTCCAGCCAGGGCAACAAAGTGAGACTCCCATCTCAAAAAAAAAAAAAAAAAAAAAAAAGGAATATTTTGTTTTCACTGTCTTCTTTGCTAATGAATGATGGTTAAAAGAAAATTTTATCACTTAAAATGAACTTGAAACATTAAGCTGAAAAATAAAAGCATAAAAGCCAGACATTGTCATAGCAATACAAAATTATACTTCTGAAGAATTTGAACTACTTATCATGTACTTTTTCAGCTATTAACTTGTTTTTCTATCTTTGTCACTAAACCCCACCATTTCTTAGGCATAAATCCATGCTGATTTTTACTTATTTATCAATGACAAGGATAACACATATTGGAAAACTAGTTGAAATAAATTTAAAAATTGGTGAATAGACAATGAACATTGATGCTTAATTAATAACATAAATTAAAATGGTTAATAGGTTGGTTTTATTGGCTTTTCTACTTTCAACTTTTTAGATATTAAAATTAATGTATATAGAGAAATGAAAAGTTTGATATTTAGTTATCAACAAACAGGATCCAGAAGGATAATAATTTAAACCAAGAATACATACAATATTATATAGAACTCTTTCTATTTTGAATATGAAGCAAGATAATTCATCTTATAAATTAGCAATTTATTACAACAGTGCTAATTATACTTATGCTGCTATAATTAAGCCATGCCATGATTAAAAGTCTGTCTGCCTTTCCAATTATCAATAAATATTTTAAGCCATTATCTCAGGATTCCATGCTGTTTTCAGGGAAAAATTTTTCTTCATCAAATACCAATCAAACAAATTACATGAAGAAAAATGTGCTATCTTTTGCAGGTTTCAGTATAGTGATATGGGGGCAATTAAGACAAGGGTTCATAGTCTTAATTATCTTGTGTTAAGCAGGATGGAGAATAAAGCAATAAACATTTAAAATAATTGAAAAAAGAAAGCCTGGGAAGAAATAGCTATTGGGATTAAAAGGGTGTACTGTCAGGCTTTATTCCACTTCCTGTTAAGGTAGCCTTCTTTGCCAACTTTTTGAACTTGCTGCAAGATAGAGCTGCAAATCTATCCAAGAGCTTATTAATAAGGGGGTATAGTTACTATGTGCTATGTACAATATCTCCATATAGACCAAGTTAACATAATTGACAGCACTTAATTAAACTGGGATTGATTACTCTTACCCAAATAACCTTATAGGGCACAGTAGATCAACCATTTAAGTCCACTGAATCATCAAAAAATATTTACATTTACCACATTTATGGTACTCTTATTAGTATTTCTCTTCTCAGTGATCATTTATTGAGCACAACATACCTGCTATGCAGGTTGCTAGGTTATGGGGGTAAAATACATAGCTCCTATTCTTATTGAACCTATAGTCTAATGCAAGAGCTAGGCAAACAAACAGACACATACTCTGTATAATATTTACTATGGGAGAAACAGCATAACAAACTTTGAGAACACTGAAAAAGAAGACTACTACTTGACCACAAGGGGTGGAGGAAGTCAGGGCAGAGTCCCAGAAGAGAAAACAGCCTGCTTCAGTTTTAAAAGAAGTCAAGGTATTAGTTAGTTCAAAAAATTAAGGAAGGCCATCCTGGGGAGGGGACTCACCAGACAGAGGGAAGATTTGAGCAAAAGGATAATAATAGTGTTAATGACATTTTAAGTCTTTGCTTGATGCCAATTGTTCCCTAGTTTCTTTTTACACATTCCCTTCATTTATTTAATCCTCACAAGAACTGAATGAGGTAGTAGTATTATTTTTATTTTACAGATGAAGAAACTGAAATTTTAAGATGCTAACTTGTTAAGGGCAAACAACTTATGCTGTGTTAAGCTGAGAACTTAAACCTATGTTTATATGACTCCAAAAATCATGCTCTCAATGTTCTCAAGTATCAGCTGCACAAAAATGATGTGTTACAGGAACTATGTGTTGTTCTGAATTCATTTGTTCATTTATTCAAGAAATATTTGCTGATGCAGACACTATGCTAGATCCTAGGGATACAAAGTAAATTCAGAAATGGTCTCTTTCAGGAGGAATTTTTGGCTTAATAGGATAGATATGGCTTATAGATAGGACAGGCAAACAGTCCCTTGAGTAAATAGTGTCTTAATGATTATAGCATCTTAATATTATAGTTGCTTTGTTAGGGTATATATGAAATTCAATAGGAGAGTAAAGTTTTGATGGATATGGGGAGTCAGTAGAGGGTGAAGAAAATATTAATTAGAAAGTGACATAATCTGAGTCCTGAAACATGGGTAGGAAAAAGGAGGGCATTCCAGATAACAAAACAAACTGAGAAAAGCCATAGAAATATAAAATAGCCTGGATTTGGAAGCAATATCCAGTAATTCTGTGTGATTAGAGTGTAGAGAATGACATGATCAGATTTTGAGGCAATGATAAGAAAAAATGTTATTTTAAGTAGAATAAACAGTATTTGATTATCTTTGGATGTGGGAGTGAGGAAAAGAGAGGAATACACAATAACTCGTAGACTTGTCTTTGTTGGTTGGGTGGCTGATGATTACAAATTTCAAAAGAGTGAATATGATAAAAAATTGAGTTGAAATTGGATTGGGGAGAGATAATAAGAATAGTTTAGTTTTATATATGTTAAGTTAGGCAGAGATAGCTATAGGCTCTTGACCTAGACTTCAGGACAATGTCTTGGTTGCAGATCTAGATTTATAGTTATGAGCATGTAGAAGGATGATTTGAAGTTGCAAAAGTAGATGAAGTCTCTGTGGTGGCATGTCAAAGAAGAAGATGATCAAGCATAAAACTGTGAAATACACAAATCTTTAGTAATAGCTAGAAGAATAAGAGCTTAATGAGATATTAAGATGTAATGGTTAGGTATACAGTCAGAGAACCAGGAGACAGTGATATCATTAAAATAAAATTAAAATAGAGTTTAAAAGGCCGGGCGCGGTGGCTCAAGCCTGTAATCCCAGCACTTTGGGAGGCCGAGATGGGCGGATCACAAGGTCAGGAGATCGAGACCATCCTGGCTAACATGGTGAAACCCCGTCTCTATTAAGAAATACAAAAAACTAGCCGGGCGAGGTGGCGGGCGTCTGTAGTCCCAGCTACTCGGGAGGCTGAGGCCGGAGAATGGCGTGAACCCAGGAGGCGGAGCTTGCAGTGAGCTGAGATCCGGCCACTGCACTCCAGCCCGGGCGACAGAGCGAGACTCCGTCTCAAAAAAAAAAAAAAAAAAAAAAAAAAAATAGAGTTTAAAGATAATGGAAGCAATCCCAAGTTTCTAGATGCTCCAAAGAGGTCATGGAAGATGAAATTTGTGAAGAGTTTTTAGAATGTGGCATGTGTGTGACGGCAACATTAGTGAAATAGTAAAGTTGTGAACAGAGGAGAAAACGCTGAAATAGTTGTTGTTGGAACTAGAAATGATCTGGCTAGAATAAGGATTATGTATATGGGGCTCAGTGTGGATCAGAGATCCAGAATCCAATGCTATCAGTTGGCACATTTGTGTGGTTTTCTCAAGAAGCTCTCAGCAGCCAAGGTATAAGATCAGAGAAGGCTGATTGTTAGGTTTATCCAAGATCGAAAGTATTCAGAATGGCTGTGGGAGAAAGATAAGGGGACTAGTATCAGTAATGAGCACATGAGGAAGAGATCAGTTAGAAGGTTGCATTATGGAGTTTAGGCAAGTGAGGGAGGGAAGCAAAGCCATGTGGGAGTGATGATGAATGAGGATAAAATGGAGGGATCAAGCGTCTGAAGAGCCTTGGTGAGGGCTACCATAGACACTACTTTCTGAGAAGCCCCTGACCCTCAAGTCCAGGTTGTGTGCCCCTCAATAACCCCCCATAGCATCCTGTACTTCCCCTATCATAGTTATTTCCATTAATTTATTGGGTAGTTGTTGTCACTAGGCTACCAGCTCTGTGTCAACAAGGACCTTGTCTGTCTCTTTCATCCCTGTTTCTCCAGTATCCCACTTTAATGCCTGGCATATGTAGGTGGTGGAACAACTAAACAAACATGAGATAGTGAAAGAGAAGGAGGAATATGAGTTTATATTCAGATTAATATTTTTGAATTAAGATTTCAAAGTTGATGCAGTTCTGGTTGATGATAAGGTCTAGACTATGGTTGAAGTGGATATAGCATAGTTGAAATCTAGGAGGTCATGAAGATGTGAGGCCATGGTATTATGTGGATCATCTGTCTAGGTATTAAGGCTGTACAGAATCTTAGGAAGACTAGAAATAAAAGGAACTTGGGAGCCCAGGACATAGTTCTCAACCAATGGGGGTGAATAAGCTAAAGTTCAGTAAATTAGAGCAAGAGAGAAAATATTGTGGAAAAACAGAATGGCACAACCTTAACAGAGAAAGAAAGTTTTCATGAAGGTGTAAGTGACCATGGGGACTACTTCAGGAGTATGAGGTTTGGGTTGAATGAGTTGTGTAAGGCAGGAGGGCTAAAGCAGTGATCAGATGGTAATGAATCTAATAAACCCAGCCAAGGATCTTGTTTTTTGTTCCATGAATATTACAATACAAAAGATACAAAAATATCCTTAGATTTTAAAGTGTGTCAAGGTAACTTTGGAAGAGTAGGATAGTCAAGCAAGCAAACAAACAACCCCCACCCCCCAAAAAAACACAGGATTTAAAGCTGTGGAGACAGGGACTCCAGATTTGCCTCTACCATTGCCAGTTTCTAGTTGAATGTTGGTGGTCAGATTTCTTAACATTTTATGTGTGAAATGAAGGCATTTCATTACCTAGTTTTTAAGTTATTTTGCTTGGCTTGCAAAGTTTTGTAACCTGACACTATCCTACCTATTCAGCATTCCCTGTATACATCAATGTGACGTGCCAGGTTAATATACAAGATATCTTAAGAATATAGACAGTTCATTTTTATTTTAATACTTTTGTTAGGGGTAGAAGGTATTTGAGTTACCAGTGGTGAATCTGTACGGATCTGCAACAACTTCAATCTTGTCTCCTCAGAAGAAAAAAATTGACTGGTGGGCATAAGGCAGAAAAAGAGGCCAAGGCACATTTTAGAGCAGGAGTGAAAGTTCATTTAAAAAAGGCATTAGACGAGGACAGAAAAGAAGGTACAAGTGGAGGAGACCCAAGTGGCCAAGCTGAAGCACAAGTGCGACATTTATACTTGATTCTAGAACTTTATATATTGGTCCACTCTCGGGGTCTTGTGCCCCTTTCCTGTGGTTCCTCCCTTGGGGTGGACTGCCCGCATGCGCAGTGCCCTCATTACACTTGGGAAGTGAGCATGTGCAATGTGTTTAGGAAGTTGAACGCATGCCCTTCTGAGACTTTCTTCCCTTTTCTGGGGGAACACCATTTTGTCTCTTACTGCGCATGCCCAGCTCACTCACCCAATACCTGAGATTTTATTATCAATCTCAAGTGTTTTTATCTCTTTGGGAAGTTGCCTCTCCCTGGTACCTGCTCTCAATTAACACTTTAATGTGACATCTGTAGAACATCAGGTGATTGTCTGTACCTGGCTCGGCTGCCAAATTGTCATATTAGAGAGGCAACGTTGATATGGACAGGAGGCAGGGAAATACTGGGTAGAAGAGGGTGGTTCACTGGCCAAGGCCCCACCTTCAAGCCTGGAAACTGTGGCCCTAAATAGGAACAGACATTCCTGTTTTTGCAACCAAATCTTGCCTTTTGGCCCACAATGCCCCCCTATCCTATACCCATATAACCCCCAAACCCCAGGTTCCGTGAGTGGTCGAGCAGAGGAGCAGAAGAGCAGCAGAGCGGTGTGGTAGAGAAGGAGAGAAGAGAAAGAGCGTCTGAATGTCGAGAGGGGTTTTGCTGGGGACAGCCAGGGAGATTGGCTGCAGAACAGCCAAACTCCAGAGGAAGATAATCCTGCTGAGAGCCACCTCCACCACTCAAAAAAATCCCTGCATACACCATGTCAGTGTGTGACCTGATTCTTCCTGGATGCCAGACATGCACCTGGGTACCAAGAGGGCAGGGTATAAAAGGCTGTCACCCTGACACTCCACTGAGCTGGTTTAACACTTAGCCATCCGCGGATGGCAGCTGCTAAAAGAACATTAATTGTAACACACCCCTAGATGCCACCATGGGTCTGGAGCCCAAAAGGGCTCGCCCTGGCTCCTGCACCTGCTTTTCTGCATGCTCCCCCTCCCATAAAGGGTTTGATCAGCAGTGGCAGCAAATGAGTCACACCCCTGTCACAAGTGCAAGGAGGCCAGAGAACTCTCCTGTTTCAATGTGATAATTATCCTACTATCACCTGATATTCCTGTTGGGTAGGGGAAGAGCCCTCTCCTGCCCCAGTCATGCCTGTTTAACTACCTGTAACACTTTCATTCATTGTTTCCTTTTCTTGGAATATCCTCCACATGTCTATACATTTACTTAAGGCCCAATGTAAGTTCCCCTTTACTATAAAATCTTACCTGCCTACACCAGTGTTCGCTCCTGGCTATCCCTTCTGAATGTCAGTAGCTCTGAAGGTCTGTTCCACCACAGTTCAGCACTTAACTCGCTCATACTGTTCAATGTTTGATGTCAACCTAGGCAGTAAAATAAAGCTAGGAGCTTTGAGATCTAGTTTCTGTTGTAACTAATATTGTGCTCTTGTACAAGAGGCTTCTTATTTTTAAAATGAAGGGATTTGAATAGAGAATAGCTTTCTTAGTTCAGGTATTACCTAAAAGCAGAGCCAGAGAAAGAGTTTGTGTGCAGGTGACTTATTTTGAGCAGTCATCCCTGGAAGAAGGAGGAAGGTCCTGGGAAAGTGGGACAAGGAAGGAGGAAGAACTACTATGAGGGAACATTACTGAGGCTACTGATGGGTGCAATGGGAGTCCATCCTGTTGGGACCTCCTGAGAAGTATACCAAGCACCTCCAAGAATTGCTTTCCAAAAGAAGGGAGAAGGGAATATTTATCAATCATCTCCACCCCCCATAAGCCCAGAATTGTCCTTGGGGATGCTTCTTCTGAGTTTCTGAGCTATACACATTAGCTGCTGATCTGAGCTACCTAGGGGCAGAAAGCCAGGAGGCATAGCACATCTTCAAGGTGAGATACTGTCAGTGTGAAGTCCACACCATTCTGGAGATATCCATTCACCCATAGCTGAAATCGGAGTACAGGCTGAGAGGGAGTGAGTCTGGGTACTGCTAATTTCAAAATTCGTGAAACAATGATACATTCTTAGATAAGCTTTATATTTTAATACCATAGATAGAGTGGCTTGCTTTTGGAATGTTAACTTTCTATTCAAAGCCGAGACACAATTTAATAAATCTGCGGTATGCAAAACCCCTCTTGTCTCTGAAGAGGGATGTTTTAATAAATTCTAATAGTGGTAGCCTAAAAAACTATTAAAAGGGAAAAGTTAAACAAAATCTCTATAGGTTATTTAAACTGACCCAACAAATGACTTTTGGAGAGACTGAAATAATGCCTCAGAATGCCCTCTTCTAAACATGACAAAATCTCTAGGAAGATTATTTAGATATTCAACAAAGAGATTTGGAAGTGAAATATAACTAATAACTACGTAAGATGCAGGACCTACACATTATATAATTTTAAGGGAAATTTGCAGAATTAGAAAGAACATCAGATGCTATTTCATGATAAATTAGTGCACCTTGGAGACCTCCAGAAATGAAAGATGACCCAGAGGAAGCAATTCCTGGGCAAGAAACCACCACATAGAAACCTCAATATTGATATTTCTCCAAGACTTGAGACAATACTTTTCTGCTTGCCCTTCTTTGAAGATTCTATTATGGTTGAATTTTCACAACCCCATCTGAAGATTTGTAATTTCAAGGGGATTTCAATTGCTGAAAGGAATAGGAGTACAAAAAAGTCTTCATTTCTTGGCCATGCTAGCCTATTGGTTCCCTTGAAATCTTGCTCCATTGGGCCCCTTTTCTTGGTATAGAAGGGCTAGTAGTAAAGTATTTCTTGAAGGAGGACATAAGGCACAGGACCAACTTCTGCTCTTACTAGTGAGTTTCAGATTTCCACCTGGACTCAATTTCACCATATTTTGCTCCCACTTATACTAGCCCCCTAAAGAAATCTCCATGTCCTTCATCCAACTGCTCTTATGGTAATTACAATCTCCAGGAATTTACAGGTATCTATAGTGGAGGAGATGAAGGGAGAGAGAAAATAACCTCCTGTCCATCTGCCTAAGCCTCTTGGTTTCTCTTCCCTGTCAAGCTAGACGTGAGCACCATCCTTAGCTGGAACTCAGCTGCCATTGCTATTTTTCTGCCTTGCAGTGACCAGTGGTCAAAGATTAGACAGGGTTGTGTCTTTGGTAGTAGCCATCCTCCCAGTTGCCACACCAGAAATCTAAAGGTCATCCTTGAAAACTCTGCCTCCAACCCTCTGTGTCACTCACATCTAATAATCACAAAATCCTTCAAATTCTACCTTCTTAATATTTGTTTACTTTCCTCCATTCTTATTGCCTTTAACTTTGCTTTTCTTTTCCCTGGATTCTGGAAATTACCTCCTACTATCTACTTAACACCTTGCTCCCTTCAATCTTTCACTGACCAGATAAAATAATATTTTCAAAAGACCAATCCAAAAGGCTTGGTCTCTTGATTAAAACCCCTTCAATAGTTCTTCATTTACCCCAGAATAACATAGAAGACCCAGAGTTTGTTTCTCAAGCCTCCTCCATTGCCACTCCCCACTTTTCATTCTATGCTACACCTCTAGTGTATTACTTGCAGTTTCCCATGCAGGCTGGACACTCAGTTACACTCATGTTATAATAGCAGCAGAAGTGCTACTGAAAATATTTATCACTTGCAGTGGCATTGGCACTAAGCAATCAAAACAAAGAACAGTCCATTCAGAATGGATATTGGCTATGAACATCTGTCTAAGTACCCACCCTGAAGAGTCACCATGTATACCCACCTAGCATTTATTACAATGTATTGCTAGCTTGCTTATTAGAGTAAAAGCTTCTTGTACATAGAGGAAGTGTCTTGTTTCTGTTGTATTTCTGACTATGTTATAGAAACTCAATTTTTTTTTTTTTTTTTTTTTTTTTTTAGCTAATTTAATGAATGAATTTAGCAACTAAATTTCAACTCAGGGATCTGTTTGTGAAATCCTGTTCTTCATCATGCTATATTGAATTTTAGATAATGGAGAAAATGGAAAAGTAGATCATCCTTTGAATATTATCTATACTTTAGGTACATAAAGATTTGTCTCTCCTTTAATCCTACCCACAAGGCACTCCTAGAGTGAGAAGATGATGGATAACATTATTTCCTTTTGAATAATTCATAATATAGTCACTTTTTGTGATTTTTGGCTTTGCATTTTTCCTGAATTGCCAAATTTTGATTCTTAGCTAAAACTTCAGATATTCAATTTTGCAGGACATGATGAGGCTGCAAAATGATAATGAAGTCTGTTTATCAGTAAAGTTCCTGTGTACGTTGTTAGGACTATAATGGTGAACTTTTGTTTCTCTATCTTAGGCAATATCTCTCATCTTACATAGTTTTCTAGAACCTTGGCATTTCCCTATCAAGAGATGGATTTTATGTCCCCTGCCTTTGAAGGTGGATTGGCCTTTATGACTGCCTCAACCAGTAGAACATGACAGAAGTGAAGCTTGATGACTCTGAAACTAGGTCATAAAAATATAACACTCTTGTGTTGTATTCTCTTGGAATGTTTGCTCTTGGAATCAGACTGCAAGGAAGTGCATACAGATATGTGGAGATGCCACATATAGGATGTCCAGTTGCAGGCAATAGTCAGCATTAACTTCCAGATATGGGAGTGAATGGGCCTTCATATGACTTTAGACCCCAACTGTTTAGTCACCTCTTTAGGGTTGAAGGCTTCCCAGACGAAGTCCCAGGCATCATGGAACAGAGACCAGCTTTATTCTTTATAAATTCCTGGCCCTGCTTAGGTTTCTAAGCACTGTATAAAGATTATTGTTTAGGACACTAAGTTTGGTGTGGGGTGGTTTGTTAAGAAGAAATACATAACTGGACTACACACCTATGCCTTCATCTTAAAGGTAGTGAATTCTGTAATTGTAGTGATTGAAGTTTTAAAAAGTATATGTGAAAACTTAAAAACAGTATGTCCCTTTCCTTAACAATCCATCTGATGGCTACAGTTACATTAACCACATTTCTGTGTTGATTGAAATTTCCAAGGAGAATTCCATGCATGGAGATTCAAATAAAGATAAAAAGAAACAGAAATGCATTTTTTTTCCCTTTTCTTCTCTCTCTGAGCAATTCTAACCCTAAAGAAGCCAAAAGGAAGAATATGTCAAGATGGGACATATTTGAATGGGAGGAAAGATGGATATGTTCCTGTTGAATATTCTAAACTCTCCAAATATTCAAAACCCCATTTTTGCATGTTTTCTCCTTTTTAAAGATACAGCCCTTTTGGGGATTGAGCAAGAGGGCCAAATAAAAGTCTCCACTAATTATCCCCTCTGCAAGAACACCTATTTAACAACTATCTACACACAGAAAAAGCAACTTCATGAGAACCAAAAATCAGGTGAGCATTCACAGTACCTGGTTTTAACTTCATACAGCTGAAAGAGGCACTGGAATAGGGTAGGAAAGACAGTCTTGAATCGCCAGCACCACCCCTTCCTCATTCCTTGGCAGTGGACATGTGGCATAAAGAGACAATCTGTGTGCTTGGGAGAGGGAGAGCACAATGATAATGAGATTTGCATTAAACTTAGTGTTGCCCTGTTACAACAAAAAGCAAAACCAAGCTGAACTCAGCCGATGCCCATACAGTGTGGGAGAATTTAAACTAGCCCTAGACAGAGGGAAAATTGCCCATCCCAGTGGCTGGAAGTTGAGTTCTGGCAAGCCTCACCACCATGGGCTAAAGGGCTCTGGGGTCCTACATAAACTTGAAAGGTAGTCTAGGCCACAAAGACTGCAACTCCCAGGCAAGTTCTCGTGCTGAACTGGGCTGAGAGCCAGTAGATTTGGGGGATGTAGCACCTACTGAGAGACCAGCCTGGGTGGCTAATAGACTCGCACCATGCCTTCCCCAAACCCAGACTGTATAGCTTGTGGATTCAAAAGATACCCCTTCCTTCTACTTGAGGAATAGGAGAGGGAAGACTAAAGAGGACTTTGTATTGCATCTTGAGTACCAGCTCAGCAACAGAAGGATAAGGCACAGGTCAGAGCCATGAGACCCCCTTTATAGGCCCTAACTCCCAGATGACATTTATAGATACACCCTGTGTAAGAAAGGAACCCACGGCCTTGAAGAGAAGGACCCAGTCCTGGCAGCATTAATCACCTGCCGATTAAAGAGATCTTGGGTCCTGAATAACCAGCAGTGATACCCAGGTATCATGCCATGGGCCTTGGGTAAGACTCTGAGACTAGCAGGCTTCAGGTGAGAATCAGCACATTCCCAGGTGTGGTGGTTATGAGAAAGAACCTTCTGCTTGAGAAAAGTGGATGGAAAAGTAAAGGGCACCTTTAATTGCACATTAGACACCAGCTCAGCCATGGTGGATAGAGCACTGAGTGGGTTCTTAGAACCTCTGATTCCAGGACTTGGCTATCGGATGACATTTTTGGACCTGCCCTGGGCCAGAGGGAAATCCACTGCCCTGAAGAGTGAATCCCAAGCCTGGCAGCATTTACCAAAACTGGTTGAAAAGCCCTTGGACCTTAAGGGAACATCACTGGTAGCCCAACAGTATTCCCTGCGGGCCTGTGGTAGTGGTGGCCAAAAATGAAGAGCCTCTGCCTGTGGAAAGGGGAGGCACAAGCGGGAAAAACTATGTCTCATGGTTTGAATGCCAGCTCAGCCGCATTACAATGGAACACCAGGTAGACTTCTAAGGTATTTGACTCCAGTCCCTGGCTCCTGGACAGCACCTCTGGACCTCCCCGGGGCCTGGGGGAACTCCCCGTCCTGAAGGGAAGAACACAAGCCTGGTTGACTTCACCACTTGCTGATTATAGAAGACCAGAGCCCTGAGCAGACATAGGCAATAGCCACATAGTGGTTACAGCAGGCCTTGGATGATACCCAGTGCTGTGCTGGATTCAAGTTTGACCCAGCACTGTCTCAGTGCTGATGGTCACAGGAGTGCTTTTGTCACCTCACTCCCAGCTTCAGGTAGCTCATTACAGAGAGACTCTGTTTTTTGGGAGAAAGTAAAGGAAGAAGAAAAGAGTCTCTGCCTAGTAGTCCAGAGAATTCTTCCAGATATTATCCAAGACTATCAAAATGGCACCTCTATAAGTCTATAAGAACCACAGTGTTACAGTACTTGGGGTGTCCCCTAATGCAGATATGATTTAGATAACAATGCCCAAGTCCTTACAAGTGTCTGGAAAGCCTTCCCAGGAATGACAGGTACAAACAATCCCAGACTGAGAAGACTACAAAAAATACCCAACTCTTCAATACCCAGACACAGACAAACATTTACAAGCAACAACACCATCCAGGAAAATATGACCCCAACAAATGAACTAAATAAGGCACCAGAGACCAATCCTGGAGAAACAGAGATATATATCATCTTTCAGAAAGAGAATTCAAAATAGCTGTTTTGAGGAAACTCAAAGAAATTCAAGATAATAAAGAGAAGGAGTTCAAAATTCTATTAGATAAACTTAATAAATATATTAAAATAAGAATCAAGCAGAAATTCTGGAGTTGAAAAATGCAACTCACATACAAAAGAGTGCATCAGAGTCTTTGAATAGCAAAATTGATCAAGCAGAAGAAAGAATTAGGGAGCTTGAAGACAAGCTATTTGAAAATACACCGTCAGTGGAAACAAAAAAAAAACCCAAACAAACAACGAAGCATGCCTACAGGATCTAGAAAATAGTCTCAACAGGGAAAATCTAAGAATTATTGGCCTTAAAAAGGACATAGAGAAAGAGATAGAGGCAGAAAGTTTTGTGGGGGAAAGGAAGAGAGATCAGACTGTTACTGTGTCTATGTAGAAAAAGGAAGACATAAGAAACTCCATTTTGAGCTGTACTAAGAAAAATTGTTCTACTTTAAGATGCTGTTAACTTGTAACTTTAGCCCCAACCCTGTGCTCACAGAAACATGTGCTATATTGAATCAAGGTTTAAGGGATTTAGGGCTGTGCAGGATGTGCCTTGTTAACAATATATTTGCAGGCAGTATGCTTGGTAAAAGTCATTGCCATTCTCCATTCTCTATTAACCAGGGACATGATGCACTGCAGAAAGCCGCAGGGACCTCTGCCCGAGAAAGCCTGGGTATTGTCCAAGGTTTCCCCCAACTGAGACAGCCTGAGATATGGCCTTGTGGAAAGGGAAAGACCTTACCATCCTCTAGCTCGACACCTGTAAAGGATCTGTGCTGGGGAGGATTAGTAAAAGAGGAAGGCCTCTGTTTCCCGCATATTCCTGGGAATGGAATGTCTGGTATAAAGGGACCATTCATTCTATTCTGAGATAGGAGAAAACCACCCTGTGGCTGGAGGCGAGATATGCTGGTGGTGATACTGCTGTCTTACTCTTTGCTACACTGAGACGTTTGGGTAAAGAGAAACATAAATTTAGCCTACATGCACATCTGAGCACAGTAGCTTCCCCTGAACTTATTTATGATGCAGATTCCTTTGCTCATATGTTTTCCTGCTGACCTTCTTCCCACCATCACTCTGTTCTCCTGCTGCACTCCCCGTGCCGAAATAGTGAAAATAGTAGTCAATAAATACTGAGGGAACTCAGAGACCAGTGCCGGTGCAGGTCCTCGCATGTTGAGTGTGCTGGTCCTCTGGGCCCACTGTTCTTTCTCTGTACTTTGTCTCGGTGTCTTATTTCTTTTCTCAGTCTCTCGTCTCCACCTAATGAGAAATACCCACAGGTGTGGAGGGGCAGGCCCCCTTCAGTTTATTCAAAGGGATAAGAGCAGAGAACTTTCCAAATCTAGAGAAAGTTATCAATATGTAACTACAAGAAAGTGATGAAACACTAAGCAGTTTTAACCAAAAGACGACCTCAAGCCATTTAATAACCAGTCTCCCAAAGGCCAAGGATAAAGAAAGGATTCTAAAAGTAGCAAAAGCAGATTTTTCAATAGAAACCTTATTAGCCAGGAGAGAGTGGTATGACATATTTAAAGTGCTGAAGGATAAAAAAAAAAAACCCTTTTACCCTAGAGTAAGTTTATCTCATTGAAATATCCTTTAAACAGAAGAAGAAATAAAGACTTTCCCAGACAAAAGCTGAGGGGTTTCTTCAACACCAGACCTGTCCTATTAGAAATGCTAAAGAAAGTACTTCCATCAGAAAGAAAAGGAGGACATTAAAAAGCAGTAAGGTATCATCTGAAAGTAGAAAACTGTGCTAACAGTGCACAGAAAAACAGAATATTATAAGACTCTAACTGTGGTGTGTAAACTACTCTTAAGTAGAAAGACTAAACAATGAAGCAATAAAAAAATAAGACTACGACTTTTCAAGACATAGTACAATAAGACATAAATAGAACAAGCAAAATGCTAAAAAGCTGGGGAAGAAAGTTAAGGTTTTTGTCAAGTAAAGTTTAAAGTGTTTATTGGGTTTCTCTTTGCTTGTTTGTTTATGCAAACAGTGTTATTATTAGCTTAAAAGCATGGGTTATAAGACAGCAGTTGCAAGCCTCATAGTAACCTCATATGAAAAAACCATACACCAGATATACAATAAATAAAAAGCAAGAAATTAATTCACACCACCAGAGAAAATTACCTCAATAAAAAGACCAGAAGGAAGAAAAAACAAAAAACCACAAAACAACCAGAAAACAAATAATAAAATGGTAGGAGTAGTCCTTATTCATCAACCTTAATGAGTAATAATAACATTGAATGTACATGAACTAAACTCTCCAATTAAAAGAGATAGAGTGGCTGAATGAATTAAATAACAAGATCCAATGATCTGTTGTATATAAGAAACATGCTTCACCTATAAAAATACACACAGATGGAAACTAAAGAGATTGAAAAGATCCTATATAAATAGAAACTGAAAAAGAGTAGGAGTAGCTACACTTACATGAGACAGAATAGTTTTCAAGACAAAAACTATAGGAAGAGACAAAGAAAGTCACTATATTATGATAAAGGAGTCAATTCAGCAAGAGAATATAACAATTGTAAAAATAAATGCACCTAACACTGGCACCCAGATATTTAAAGCAAATACTATTAAAGCTAAAGAGAGATAAAGACCCCAATAAAATAATGGCTGGAGACTTCAAGACCCCACTTTCAGAACTGGACAAATCTTCCAGACAGAAAATCAACAAGGAAACATTGAACTTAATCTGTGTTATAGATCAAATGGACTTAATAGGTATTTACAGAACATTTCACCCAATGGCTGCAAAATACACATTCTTATCTTCAGCACATGGATAATAAGGGAAAGACCATAAGGTAGGTCACAAACAAATCTTAAAACATTCAAAAATGGAAATATCAAGCATTTTCTCTGACCACGTAGAATATAACTAGAAATCAATAACAAGAGAAATTTAGAAAACACCACCAACACATGGAAATTAAACAATATACTCCTAAATGACCGGTGGGTCAATGAAGAAATTAAAAAGGAAATTGAAACATTTCTTGAAACAAATAATAATGAACACACAACATACCAAAATATATGTGATACAGTGAAAACTATAAGATTATATTACCTATAATATAATATATATTACCTTATACGGTGATAAAATTTAACATCTTTTCATGATAAAAACCATAAAGAAAAGAAAAAAACCTGGATGTAGGAGGAATATACTTCAACAAATCAAAGTGATATATGACACACCCACAACTAGTATACTGAATGAGGGAAAACTGAAAGTCTTCCTCTAAGATTGGGAACACAACAAAAATGCCCACTCTCACCACTGCTATTCAACACAGTACTAGAAGTCCTAGCTAGAGCAATCGGATAAAAGAAAGACGTAAAGGGCATCGAAATTGAAAAGGAAGAAGTCAAATTATCCTGGCTTACAGGTAATATAATCTTATATTTGGAAAAGCCTAAAGATTCCACAAAAAAAACGTTTAATTAATTGGTAAACCAATTCAGTAAAGTTGCATGATGCAAAATCAACATACAGAAATCAGTAACATTTTTTATATGCCAACAGTGAACAATCTGAAAAAGAAATCAAGAAAGTAATCCCATTTACAATAGCTACAAACAAAATAAAATACCTAGAAATTAACTTAAAGAAGTAAAAGATCTCTACAATGAAACTATAAAACATTGATGCAAGAGATTGAAGAAGATACAAAAAATGCAAAAATATTTCATGTTCATAGGTTGGAAGAATCAATAGTGTCAAAATGTCCATACTACCCTAAGCAATCTACAGATTTAATGCAATCACTATCAAAATACCAGTGACATTCTTCACAGAAATAGAAGAAAAATCCATAAAAAAAAAAAATTGTAGGAACAAACAAAAGACCTAGAACAGCCAAAACCATCCTAAGTAAAAGGAACAAAACTGGAGGAGTTGCATTACCTGACTTTAAATTATACTACAGAGCTGGCAGGGTGTAGTGGCTCACCCCTGTAATCCTAGCACTTTGGGAGGCTGAGGTGGGTGGATCACTTGAGTTCAGGAATTCAAGACCAGCCTTGTCAACAGGGTGCAACCCTGTCTCTATTAAAAATACAAAAATTATCTGGGGGTGGTGGTGTGGGCCTGTAGTCCCAGCTACTCAGGAAGCTGAGGTAGGAAAATCACTTTTACCTGGGAGCGGGAGGTTGCAGTGAACCCAGATTGCACCATTGTACTCCAGCCTGGGCAACAAAGGGAGACTTTGTCTCAAAAAAAAAAAAAAAAAAAAAAGAAATACTACAGAGCTATAATAACCAAAGCAGCATGGTACTAGCATAAAAAGACATATAGATTAGTGAAACAGAATAGAAAACCCAGAGATAAATCCATACATCTATAGTGAACTTATTTTTGACAAAGGTGCCAATAGCATACTTGGGGGGAAAAGAACAGTCTTCAATAAATGGTGCTGGGAAAACTGGATATCCATATCCAAAAGAATGAAACTAGACTCCTATCTCTCACCATATACAAAAATCAAATTAAAATGAATTAAAGACTTAAATCTAAGACCTTAAGCTATGAAACTACTAAAAGAAATCACTTGCTAGGCACAGTTGCCTCACAACTGTAACCCCAGCACTTTGGGAGGCCGAGGCAGGTGGATCACCTGAGGTCAGGAGTTTGAGACCAGCCTGTCCAATATGGTGAAACCCCATCTCTACTAAAAATACAGAAAATTAGCCAGGCGTAGTGGTGTGCGCTTGTAATCCCAGCTACTCAGGAGGGTGAGGCAGAAGAATAGCTTGAACCCGAGAGGCAGAGGTTGCAGTGAGCTGAGATGGCGCCACTGCACTCCAGTCTGGGTGACAGAGTGAGACTCCATCTCAAAACAAACAAACAACAAAACATTGGAGAAGCTCTCCAGAACACTAGACTGGGCAAAGATTTCTTGAGTAATACCCCAAAAGCACAAGTGACCAAAGCAGAAATAGAGAAATGGGATCACATCAAGTCAAAAAGTTTCTGCATAGCAAAGGAAACAATCAACAAAGTGAAGAGAGAGCTCATAGAGTGGGAGGAAATGTATGCAAACTAACCACCTGACAAAGGATTAATAGCCAGAATATATCAAGAGCTCAACTCTATGGGGAAAAAAATCTGATAATCTGATTTTTAAATGCGTAAAAAATTTGTGTAGACAATTTTAAAAAGAAGACAAACCAATGACAAACAGGTATATGAAAAAGTGCCCAACATCATTGATCACCAGAGAAATGCAAATCGAAACTAATAAAATGTTCCCTCACCCTAGTTAAAATGGCTTATATCCAAAAGTTAGATAATGACAAATGCTGGCAAGGATGTGGTGAAAGGGAAATGTTGGTGGGAATGTAAATTAGTGCAACCACTATGAAGAATAGTTTGGATGTTCCTCAGAAAACTAAAAATAGAGTTACCATAGGATCTAGCAATCCCACTGCTAGGGATATACCAAAAAGAAAGAAAATCTGTATATCAAAGAGATATCTGCACTCCCATGTTTATTGCAGTACTATGCACAATAGCCAAGACTTGGAATCAACCTAAGCGTCCAGCAACAGATGAATGGATAAAGAAAATGTGGTACATATACACAATGGGACATTATTCTGCCATAAAAAGATGAGATTCTGTCATTTATTACAACATGAATGGAACTGGAGGTCATTATGTTAAGTAAAATAAGCCAAGCACAGAAAGACAAACTGCATATGCTCACATATTTGTGGGAGCTAAAAATTAAAATAATTGTATCCATGGAGATAGAGAGTAGCAAGATGGTTACCGGCTGCTGGGAAGGGTAGTAGAAGCATTGGGGTAAGTGAGGATGGTTAATGGTACAAAAAAAATTAGAAAGAATGAGTAACACCTAGTATTTGCTAGCAGAACAGGGTGAGTATAGTCAGACAGTTTAATTGTACGTTTAAAAATAAACGATTATAATTTGATTGTTTGTCACACAAAGGATAAATGCTTGAAGTGATAGATACCCCGTTTATCCTGGTGTGATTATTACCATTGCATGCCAGTATCAAAATACCTCATGTAGCCCATATATATACTTACTATGTACCCACCCACACACAAAAAAACTAAACACAAAAAAAGATATATCCCTTGTAAAGATGTGAGTCAAGCCAATGGAGCGGCTGAATGGCTCCCTGCTAAATATTCAAATGTCCCCTACCCTCTTGCAGTTAGATGAGGTCATGAAGCTGTTTGTGGCCAATGGGATGTGAAGGAAAGTGATACGGTCATTGTTCTGTGGTGACCATAGAAGCTGTGTTTTGGTGTGAAGGAACTACAACCTGGAAGCAGCCTAGATGGCTGAGCTACCATAAGTATACCTGCGCTAAAGAGCCACTTTGATTTGTAGTGAACACACTGCCCCAGTGTGTTGAACCATGAATTTGTTTGTTTGTTTGGGCATAGCCTATCCTGATGAATAGGCAGGATGGGACTGGCAGTTGGGATGACCATCAGTATCGCCAATTACCGCCAGATTGAGCTCTGTGACGTCCCTAGTAGGCAAACCCTACCCATGCATGCACAGCCTTTCAATTTCTAACTTTTAAACATAAATGGACAGCAAAATATCACTGTAAGTAGATGTTCCCATATTAGACAGATTGACTATCAAAAGCAAACAAAAACAGATCTCAAAGGAAATAGAAACAAAGCAGTGAGCAAAGGAAAATATCCAAAAGGATGTAGCTTATAACATTAAAGAAATATGAGGAGATGTTTTATTCCTGAAGCAAAAACAAGTTGCTGATAATAATAAAAAAAGGAATAATAAGTGAAACGAGATCAAGGAAGAGCCTTTGGTAATAAAATTAAAGTAAAGCAGCTGAAATTAAAGTTCAATAAAAGGGTTGGAAATAAAGTTAGAAAAATCTTCCAGAGAGAAATGGAAAACAGGGAAAAAAGAAGGTAAAGTTAGAGAAGAAAGTGAAAAAGTGAGATGTTAAAAGAGTGCCATATCATCTCGTTGCAAAATAAAGTGTCAATAACAATAATATCTAAACTTGCTTAACTCAAGAATTTTTGGTATAAGTATATACTTTAGAAATAAATGGTAGCCAGAGGAAATAATGTCATGTTTGAGAAGGAAAACTCAAGACAGGAAAAAGCAGGCAGAGGATGTCTATTTTTTTCATGAGCGGTTCTATTAGTGCTATTTAACTTTTAATATTAGGTAATGCACTAATTGGATAAAATGATAACTTTAAACAAATAAAAATTTCTTATTGCTATTTTCCTCTTACCCTGTTTTTCTCACCCATGCATGGCACTATTGACATGTTGAACCAGATGTTTCTTTGTTGTGAGGGCTGTCCTGTGTGGTGGAGGATGTTTAGCAGCGTTCCTGGTCACTAAGGGCTATATTCAGTGGCACCTGTCTTCTCCATCCATTTACATTAATAACAATTAAAAATCTCTTGAGACACTGTCAAATCCCCTGGGGGATAAAATTGAACCCTGGTTTGGGAACCACGGCTTTGAATCTACACAATACTGACTCTAAAAGCAAACAAAAACCAGAGGCACAAAAGCTCTCCAAGTGTCCATCAACATGTCAAAAACATTTAGAATTCACTTTGAATTGTAAAATTTCTTCCGTAGGCTTTGAAATGTAGGTCTTAGCATCCATGTATTTAAATTTGTGATGTATTGTGTTGCAGGGGTAATGCTGTTTCACTGAAATTAAGATCTTAATACCCATTGTGTGCTTTGACTTTCATTTTAGCTATTGTGAATTGATGAGCAAATCTAACATAGGAGGCATCCTATGCACACCCCTGTCATTCAAATGTTGCTGAATAATAATTCAGTGTTCCAAAGGAAAGACCTAACTATGGATGGGATATAATTAAAAATAACAAGCTATGTATTCTGGTTACAACAGTAGCAAGTTTGGCTTTGTGTGACTGAGCTGTTTGGAGGAAGATCCTGCAGTTTTAACAGGACTCCTCTTGTGTCGATATTAATCAGTGCTCTTGTGGGTCAGTCAGAAGTTGGACTGATGCTTTCATGTGGATAGAGTAACTCTGCCAGCTAAGAATAGAATAATAACACAGAGAAAGGATAATAATAGACACATTATTTTAATGGACACAGCCTTCCTTCTGGATAGCTTGTCAACCTTGGTTAAGGAGTCAGTAGGTTGATTTCTTTTTAATTTGGGCATATGACACCCAGGATTTCATTTCTTTGCATGGCTAATGACCTGGTCGAGGAAGCAAATATCAAGTAGTGTGTTTGCATTCATGAAATTGAAAATACTGTTTTATCACTGTTTGGGGGCGTAGTTTCTTGTTCCACTTTCATAAAGTGTGATTTTTATAGCAAAGCAAGGGAGAGAGAGCCCTTAAAAAGAAGTCTTCCTAATGGTTAACTTATTATTTTAGGTTTTTAACATCATAGCAATTTAGAATTTCTTTGTACTTTATTTTATTTTATCTTCTGTCTTGCATAAGGGCATTTTCCTGTGTTTGGGTAACTGACCCATCTTTTTCCTTGGAAATGCGGATAGATTTTGCCTCTTTCCTTAGCAGCTAGACTTGAGGGTTTGATTTGCTCCAGGCACTTAAAAAAAAACAGAGAAATTTTCTTTCTATTTCTGTTTTTTACTTTCCTTAGGCCTGTGGCATCTCTGTAGTGCTGTGCAGCAGATGGAGAAACGAAGCCTGCTGTTTCAGCTCATGAAAAGCTTACCTTAGTGATTCAAACTGGAGGTCAAAGAACTTCATGGGTTTATAAGACAGACATATCAAGATCCAATCTTTTGGAATTGCCAATTTTTCATAAATCTACACAAAGGCAGCTTAGTCAAAGGCAATATATGCATCCTTTTCCATTAAAGAAGTAACAGAATGTAATTTTCAGGAGCATAAAGACTATCCATTTTCATGAATGTAGATTTGTGTTCAGAAATGGAATTGCAAACTTATTCAAGAGCTTAACAAAGTAAGGCTACATTTGGTTAAATGAAAGCAAATAGTGGAGAACAATATTTTTGAAACATGTTATTCTTTCAGCTAACATGAGTAACTAAGGAGTAGAAATGACAATTCTGCCTGTGAGTCAAATAAGCAAGCTTCTTAGGACATAAAGAGGTTAGAAGCTGAGATAAAAAGAAATTGATTTGGAAAATTGGAGAAATTCACAGTTAAGCAGTTAATTGGTAACTATTCCTGCTGCTAGCTTCTTCCATAAGGAAACCTACAGGTAGCATTCTATACCATATTGGCTCTTCTGGACTGATCAGACATGTGCGAGGTGTTGAATGAACTATTAATAAAAAAGCTCACCACATTTACATATGATCATCCTTGAAATGGAGATGACTAAACTATGGGAGTTGTTCAAAATGATTGAAACTTTGAAAAGAACCCACCTTTTGTAGTGATCCATCTAGTTCTTCAGGGAGTTAATAGGTAAAACAGGTATTCCCAAGCAGTCATTTGCTGGAGGAAATGTACTGCTTCATCTTTATGTTCCTGGTTCTTACATTCAGCAAATTTTTATTAAGCATTTATTATGTTCCAAGTATCATGGCTGGTACTAGGAATACAGAGACTCAAATACACAGTTACTGACCTCAAGAAACTAATATTGTAGTGGAATGAAAGACATATTAACAGATATTTGTGTTACTATGTTAAGTGCTAAGATGGAGCCATACCTAAGTCAGGCTGAAGGAGATGTGTGGAGTCAGATAAAGGGTTTGAGAGAAGAAAATATATCAGACACATCTTAAAGGACCAGAGACATATAGTCTGCTGAGGAAGAGGAATCAGGCATTTCAGGAATTTGGGTCTAGGCTTTTCTCCACTTTGTGGCTCCTTGGAACTTAGGTTGGGGTTGAAGAAGAGTTATGAGATGTATTTCTATTGGTTTATGAGGAAGGGGTCTTGTCTTAGTCTGTTTTATGTTACTTATAATAGAATGCCTAAAACTGGGTAATTTGTATGACATAAAATTTGTTTCCTTATAGTTCTGGAGGCTTGAAAGTCCAAGGTCAAGAGGATGCAACTGGTAAGACCATTCTTGCTGGTGGGGATTCTCTGCAGAGTCCTGAGGTAGTGTGGGACATCACATGGTGAGGGGGTTGAGCATGCTAGATCAGGCCTCTTACTCTTCTTTTAAAGTCACCAGTCCCATTCCCATGATAAACCATTAAACCATTAGCCCATTGATTCATTATTGGATTAATCTATTCATGAAGGCAGAACCCTCATGATCCAATCACCTCTTAAAGGCTTCACCTCTCAATACTGGTACATTGGTAATTAAATTTCAACATGAATTTTGTAGAGGACAAATGTTCAAACTATAGCAGGTCTTTGAGGGAGCTTCTCTGGAGGCTATCTAATATGAATACATTTGGCTTTGACCTATGCTATTAGTTTATATCCTCAGGATTCTCTTCCTTCTATTAAAGACTAAGGGTTTTTTTGTTTTGTTTTGTGTTTGCATGGTTTTTGATTTATTTCCAAAAGAACAATTTCATATGACATAACTTGAAGCATATCATGGCAGTGAGGAAAACTTGTGTTGAAAGAATGACACAGCTAATTTATTTGATGAAGCAGTCAGAAAGATTAACAATTATTAGGCACCATTTAATGCATATGTTGACTGCTGCTTGCTTGTCCATTTGAAACCGGTCTTTAATCATAGATAGAAACTGAATTTGGCTATAGTTTCTAGTTGCTCTTGAATCATGGGCAGTGAGAGGCAATCTAGGACTTAAGTTAAAATACAAAATACTCTGACTTTTTTTGGATGGGCTATCTTTACAGGCTAAACAGATTTCAAATAATTCATGGAAAAATCACATTATAAATAACTTGCTAGAGAACTTCATATAAAATTAGCTTTATAAGCTTTTACCCCAAATTTTTTTATACTCAAAGGAATAAAAAGTACATTTTCAAGCAATAGAATCCAAATTTGTTTTGACTAAAGCTAGTGTAAATTTTTAGTACCAAAACAAGAATGCATGCATTATCACAGCTTTTCCTCCATTATTATACAACAACTTTGTCACAAAGCCCAGACAGATTATTTCTATAAGACCATAACATAAAATACCATTAGAGGTTAAAGGCTTGCCAATTAAGGTTTATCTTTGCAACAGAGGCAGCAGACACACAACAAAAACATGCCATATCCATTTCCTATAATCTGAGGAACTAGCTAGCAGGAAATCAACTGTATGAATGAAATTGTATATCTCCATCAGCAAATAATTCACTCAAACCTGGCTTTCTTCAAAGCCCTTTTTATATTTGTTTTTTTTTTTTTTTGCATATTTACTAATAATAAGTATAGGAATGTAGTAAGTCAGTTGGAGAAAGGCTCTTGCCTTCCCTAGTATGTGAGAAATCTGTATGATAAAAGTGGATGTACTCTGGACAAAGGACTCTCACCCTCAGGATGCATACTAACTCAGAAAAGCTGTTCTGGAACTTTCAAATAAAATGACAACTAAGTATGTGGTTTAAGGCAAAACCTCTAAGGAATCTGAGATCGGCTGTGCTGTTATGGTTCCACTGGTATATAGATTTTTGTTTTCTGCTGTAAGTTACATTATTCACTTCAGCTCTAGCATGTAGGTCCATGGCTGAGGTCTGACAAGTGGGTATGGCCTTTGCATCACTGGGAAACACCCAGGGAAGGAAAGATGCAATAACTCATATGGAAGGGGAACCTCTGCTTTAAAACAGGGCTACAGCTTCTGGTGCTGCCTTTGTGTGACTTTTTAAAAGATGTCTCCTCTGGGTAGGGCAGATTTTGGAGAGCAGAGTACAAGTTGAATTTCAGCCCTTACTCGTCCCGTCAACCTTACCTGGTTGGTAATGCTGCTTGAGTGGCTGGTGTTTTAAGAGGCTGTGAAGAGAAGTTTCCATAGTAGCTGCAGATGATCTGCAGAAAGCACTTGCCCTAGACTCTTAAGGTTTAGGTATAAGTTGTTGTTTTTTTTTTTTTTTTTGAGATGGAGTCTCACTCTGTTGCCCAGGTTGGAATGCAGTGGCTCTATCTCGGCTCACTGCAAGCTCCGCCTCCCAGGTTCATGCCATTCTCCTGCCTCAGCCTCCTAAGTAGCTGGGATCACAGGTTTCTGCCACTCTTCACCGCTAATGTTTTTTGTATTTTTAGCAGAGACGGGGTTTCGCGTGTTAGCCAGGATGGCCTCGATTTCCTGACCTCATGATCTGCCCGCCTTGGCCTCCCAAAGTGCTGGAATTACAGGTGTGAGCCACCGAGCCCAGCCCAAGTATAAGGTTTTTATGTCTGCTTTTTCCTCTTTTACCTTGTGCCTAGGATAAAACCCAGCTCAATAAATATTTGATCTGTAAATGTGACTGATTAGCTGACAAATGCGTTAGAAGAATTGTTACTGGTGGTATCTCCCAAATACATTTAGAGAATGGTGATGTTGTGATAAGGCAATCGAATTTTCTCTGTAGGTCTAGACCCTACAGTTTTACTCATTAGCTAGTCATAGTAAAATGTCCCTCATTAACATGGATGGCTTGCTACCCAACAGTTTCCTTTATCAGAAGAGGCTATGTTAAGTACTTCAGTCTGTTCTTAATCATAGTACAGCCACATCACTATGGAGACATGAATATTCATCAAAAGTTCAAAGAGATGACAAAGTGTAAAAACACAGAGGGGCAGTGAGAAACCAAGAGAAGCAAAGAGGGGAAGAAAGTATTTGCAGAGATAGTCAGAGGCTCAGTAATTACACTTTTCTTCTTCTCATATTCTTTTCCTTTCCATCCACAGGATAATATATTTTCTGAGCAGGTATAAGGCTTTCTCCCCCTATTTTCAGCAAAGATGTTCCCTGCTAGCTTAGTACCTGGGTCATCAGAACAGACACTTCTCTGATGAAACAAGGCTCTCTTGTTTGGACAGATTATGTTAACTACAAACATATGCTTACCTGTGAAGAGTTTCCTAGGTATGGCCTAAAGCATCCTTCTTTTGAACATTTTTACTTTGCATTCAAACTGTGTTCTGATTTTGTGCCAAAAAATGTCTTGCAATTCCCTTCTTACCAGAAACCAGAGGTAACATTCTTAGTTTGGAACCATGTGTCCCTTCTTTTCTTGTGCTTCTTGTTATCAGCTGTACTCAATGTTTTGACTCCATTGGTGAATCAGATGCACAAGAAATTTCATGCTGAGCTTCTTCCCCCTCTACTGCTGATTCAGAAACACTTCTCTTTTTGCCACGAAGACAGAGATGAAATGCCAGCAGTATTTTCACTTTCTTCCATCATCCACCTCTCTTTCTAAGAAATTTCTAAATGTTGACTTCCAAATTTGTGGGCCTTCATGGCAGTTATTTTTGTCCATGTGGAAACTGAACAGGAGCTAGAAATTTAGTAAATTTCATCATATGAAATGTTTTTTCATAAGGGCCCAAATTGCAGTTTTTCAGAATTTTACACGGTTATGGTGGTGGCAGGGGATAGGAGGCAAAGAAGGGCAAGAAATGCTGTTAAATCTGCCTAGGCTCCTTATGATCTTCATGAAAACAGTATTTATTCAGCTTAATCTGGGAATAGACAGCAGGTGCTGCAAAGAACAGGGTACATTGAAAGCTGGTTTATTTTTCTTTGTCAAGTATTCTTGAATGTGATCTCAATTAAGAAAGAGTTGCAAATTAACGGCTCAGCCTTTCATCATCTTGGTTTCTTGGTATAGGGCTGTAGAGAGGTGATGCTTCCTGTGAAAGAAATTGTGCTCAAAAGTACTTGAGGGAGTGAGTGGCACATAGCTTGGGAACCCTATTTACTAGACCAGTGAAGGGAGGCTTAAGTCCCATCTGGCTAATCAGCAATTTATTTTCACAGCAGAGGGAATTCTAGCAAACTGTGTTTAGGCAAAGAAATAATAATGGCTTGGGGTGAGGCTATTAAGTCTCCAGCTATAACATTTGAGACTTAATAATGACTTGGCACTTTTCTATAGTGAAATACCATGCTGACCAGCTTACATCAGCATGGATGTTTGCCTTCATTAGTTTTATGGCTGTCAAGACTGTGACTTGTAAATTTTCACCCTTCACCTTCATGTAAAAGGCCACGTACTCATGGTTACAAAGAGCACAGGAAATCATTTATTTTCCAGAAGGTTTAAGCGATTGGAATATTGGACTCAATATTTTTCTTTTGAACTATGTCTGTTCTTCTGACTGTGTAACTAGATACAAAAATAAAGAAGAGGAGAATGAGCTTTACCTGAGGCAAAAATGGTAAAGTAAAGCAGTAGTTAGCTTAGAAAAAGAGTGATTAGAAGCTGAAAAGCTAAGATCAAGAGCATAAGGACAATTGGATTTCAGACATTAATTTTATTATTTTTAATTATAGCATAAAGAAATCAACCTTATTCTCATACATTAGATACCATATTTGCTCTTAGCCAAAGACTGAGAAGCTACCAGTCTCCTATATTAGAAAGCCATCCATATTTATGGGAGGCTGATTTAGAAATATATAATAATATTATTTTCCTCTTGCATGAGGACTCTCATTTCAGAAGAGGATGACCAACAAATATCAGACAATAAATATCAGTGAGCTATTTCTGAGATTTTGCCTAAGCTTTGTGTGTACAATATATAGATATTAGCAAAATTTTGTTCTTTTGATGCTTTCTCTAGGAAAGAGTTTATAATTATGCCATTTGCAAGATGCAAATCAGTAGTTGTGTTTGAAGAATTTTTTTTCTCTGAAGCAAGAAGTATGACTTATTAAAAAAAAATACACCTAGGATTGTAATCATAAGCTTGTAAGAAAGCTTACACAAAGCTAGGATGTGTTCAGAACAGGATGGGAATGGGAATACATGTGGAAGCTTGCCTGGGTGCTCAGCACTTCATAAAATGAATAAAACAATAGTAAATGTGATTTGGCAGTACATGGTCCAGTAACTGCAGGGCTCAAAAACAGTGTGAAACATTGCCTAATGATGAAAACTTCATTATAAGTCAAGCTTTGTTGATTACAAATTAAGTGTTATCCCATTCTGCAAACTTAAGTTTAGGACCTTGGCCAAGAGTCACAGTAATTTTCTTTGAAACTTGGTCTCACTCCACTAGGCCAATCTGCTTTTTCTGCTGAAAATGTTCCAGAGGGAAGGTAGGAACAGCAGCATTACATGGAAAGGATACTGGACCAAAAATTTGAAAAGCTTGTCTTCTAGTTTTCAATGTGTTACTAACTAGGTATGTAAAGTTGGACATATAAACACTCCTTCCTGTTTGTTTACTAAATGGTAAAGTGATCAGTATCCTTCCAGCAATAAAATTCTGAGATGATTGCCTATAGTCTCTCGAATCTTGGTGCAAGGGGAGGAGATGCATCTGAGCCCTGCTAACATGAAAACTTTGCCTCAGGGTCTGGTACTATGAGCTACCTTCTCATAGCTCAGAGCTACCCTATGAACTACCTTCTTTATCTGTGATATTATTGGTATTGGTGAGGAAGGGGAAAGAGGTTATTTTATTTTAACATATTTGGTGGGTATAAGCGCCCGATTCTTACATTGTGTACTGGTGAAGCCTAGGCTTTTAGTGTACCCATCACTGAATAGTGAACATTGCACCCAATGGATAACTTTTCAGCCCTCATGCCCTGAGCTCACACTGTCTTATCTGCCCACCCTTTGTAGTCTTCAATGTCTATTATTACCTTCTTTATGTCCATGTATACCAATTGTTTAGCTCCCACTTATAAGTGAGAACATGTGTTTTCTGACTTTCTGTTTCTGCATTAATTCACTTAGGATAATGGTCTCCAGTTCCATCTATGTTGCTGCAAAATACATGATTTTATTCTTTTTTATGGCTCAGTAGTATTCCATAGTGTGTATATATATGATGATGGACACTTAGGTTGGTTCCATATCTTTGCTATTGCGAATAGTGCTATGATAAACATATGAGAGCAGAAATCTTCTTGATATGATTTCTTTACCTTTGGGTAGATACCAATAGTGGAATTGCTGGATGAATTTTTAATTCTTTGGGAAATCTCCACACTGTTTTCCATAAAGGTTGTACTAATATAAATTCTCACCTGTGGTGTATAAGCATTCCCTTTTCTTTGCATTCTTGGCAATATTTATTGTTTTTAGACTTTATAATAATGACGATTCTGACTAGTATAAGATGGTACCTTATTGTGGTTTTAATTTGCATTTTTCTGATTAGTAATTTTGAGCATTTTTTCATATGCTTGTTGGCTCCTTGTATGTCTTCTTTTAAAAAATGCCCATGTTCTTTGCTCACTTTTTAATGGGATTACTTGTTTTTTCCGTTTTGAGTTGTTTGAGTTCCTTGTAGATTCTGAAATATTTGCATCTGATCCTTTGTCAGATGCATAGTTTGCAAATATTTACTCCTATTCTGTAGATTGTTTACTCTGTTGATTGTGTACTCTGTTGATTGTTTCTTTTGCTGTGCAGAGGCTTTTTGGTTTAATTAAGTCCCATTTGTCTATATTTGTTTTTGTCGTGTTTGCTTTTGAGAATTTGGTCATAAATTCTTTGCTTAGGCTGATGTCCAGAAGAGTTTGTCCTAGGTTTTTTTCTAGGTTTTTTATTCTTGTAGGTCTCACACTTAGGTCTTTAATCTATCTTGTGTTAATTTTTGTATATGATGAAAGGTATGGGTCCAGTTTCATTCTTCTGTATATGGGTATTGATAGAGTTTGACTGTGTCCCTACCCAAATCTCATTTTGAATTGTAACTCCCACAATTCCCACGTGTTGTGGGAGGGACACAGTGGGAGGTAATTAAACCATGGGGTGGTTCTTTCTTCTAATAATGAATAATTCTCATGAGATCTGATGGTTTTGAAAAGAGGAGTTCCCCTGCTCAAGCTCTCTCTCTCTTTGCCTGCTGCCATCCATGTAAAATGTGACTTGCTCCTTCTTGCCTTCTGCCATGATTGTGAGGCCTCTCCAGCCATGTGGGACTGTAAGTCCATTAAACCTCTCTTTCTTCTGAGTCTCAGGTATGTTTTCATTAACAGTGTGAAAACAGATTAATGCATGTATCCAATTTCCCTAGCACTATTTATTGAATGCAGTGACATTTCCCCAGTGTATATTTTTGTTGACTTTGTGGAAGATTTGTTGGTTGTAGGTATGTGACTTTATCTTTGGACACTCTGCTCTGTTACATTGATCTGTGTATCTATTTTCATACCAGTATGATGTTGTTTTGGTCATTGTAGCCCTGTAACATTATTTGAAGTCCAGTAATGTGATGTCTACAGCTTTGTTCTTTTTGTTTAGGATTGATTTAGCTTTTTGGGCTCTTTTTTGGTTCTGTATGAATTTTAGGATTTTTTTCTAATTCTATGAAAACTGATGTTGGTAATTTGATAGGAATTGTATTGAGCCTGTTAATTGCTTTGGGCAGTATGTTTATTTTAAAAATATTGATTCTTCAAATCCATGAGTATGGAATGTTTATTCATTTGTTTGTATCACGTTCAATTTGTTTCATCAGTGTTTTGTAGTTCTTTTTGTATAGATCTTTCACCTCTTTGGTTAAATTTATTCCTAGGTATTTTATTTTTTTTTGGTACCTATTATAAACGGGTTTGCTTTCTTGATTTGGTTGTTGGCTAGATTGTTATTGGTGTATAGAAATCCTATTGATTTCTCTTTATATAATATTGTATCCTAAAACTTTACTGAATTCACCTATCAACTCTGAGGTTTTTGGTATAGTCTTTAGGTTTTTCTAGATATATGACTATATTATCAGGGAACAGAGATAATTTAACTTCTGCTTTTCCAATTTGGATGACTTATTTTTTCTCTTGCCTAACTGTTCTGGCAAGAACTTATTGTACTTGTTGAATAAGAGTGATGAAAGTGAACATCCTTATCTTCTTGCAGTTCTTAGAGGGTGTTAAAGCAAACTAAATATGGCCTGAGAAGGATTCCATACTATATTTAAGTCCTTGTGGACAAACTGCAACCTAACTTAATAGGTAGACAAGATTAAAAACCTAACTTAGCCGTTCCAAGATGGCTGAATAGGAACAACTCCAGTCTGTAGCCTCTAGCATGATCAATGGAGAAGATGGGTGATTTCTGCATTTCCAACTGAGGTGCCTGGATCATCTCACTTGGACTGGTTGGACAGTGGGTGCAGCCCACGGAGGGTGAATTGAATCAGAGTGGGGCATTGCCTCACCTGCGAAGCACAAGGGGTCAGGGAATTTCCCTTTCCTAGCCAAGGGAAGCTGTGACAGACTGTACCTGGAAAAATGGGACACCTCCACCCAAATACTACACATTTCCCAAGGTCTTAGCAACTGGCAGACAAGGAGATTCTCTCCTGTGCCTGGCTTGCTGGCTCCTACGCCCATGGAGCCTTGCCCACTGCTAGTGCAGCAGTCTGAGATTGAACTGCGAGGCAGCAGCCTGGCTGGGGGAGGGGCATCCTACTCAGGCTTGAGTAGGAAAACAAAGTGGCTGGGACACTTGATCTGGGTGGACCCACTGCAGCTCAGCAAGGCCTACTGCCTCTATAGACTCCACCTCTGTGGACAGGGCATAGCAGGACAAAAGGCAGCAGACAACTTCTACAGACTTACACATCCCTGTCTGATAGCTTTGAAGAGAGCAGTGGTTCTTCCAGTGTGGCGTTTGAGCTCTGAGAATGGACATACTGCCTCCTCAAGTGGGTCCCTGACCCCCATGTAGCCTCACTGGGAGGTGCTTCCTAGTAGGGGCCGACAGACACCTCATACAGATGGGTGACCCTCTGGGATGAAGCTTCCAGATGAAGGATCAGGCGGCAGTATTTTCTGTTCTGCAACATTTGCTGTTCTGCAGCCTCTGCTGGTGATACCCAGGCAAACAGGGTCTGGAGTGGACCTCCAGCAAACTCCAATAGACATGCAGCTGAGGGACCTGACTGTTAGAAGGAAAACTAAAAAACAGAAAGGAATAGCAGCAACATCAACAAAAAGGACATTCACACCAAACCCCCTCTGTAGGTCACCAGCATCAAAGACCAAAGGTAGATAAAACCACAAAGATGGGGAGAAACCAGAGCAGAAAAGCTGAAAATTCTAAAAACCAGAGCACCTCTTCTCCTCCAAAGAATCGCATCTCCTTGCCAGCAATGGAACAAAGCTGAATGGAGAATGACTTGACGAGTTGACAGAAGTAGGCTTCAGAAGGTAGGTAATAACAAACTTCTCCGAGCTAAAGGAAGTTGTTCGAACCCATCGCAAGGAACCTAAAAACCTTGAAAAAAGATTAGAAGAATGGCTAACTAGAATGAACAGTGTAGAGAAGACCTTAAATGACCTGATGGAGTTGAAAACCATGGCACAAGAACTTCATGATGCATGCATAAGCTTCAGTAGCTGATTCGATCAAGCAGAAGAAAGGCTATCAGTGTTTGAAGATCAAATGAATGAAATAAAGTGAGAAGACAAGGTTAGAGAAAAAAGAGTAAAAAGAAATGAACAAAGCCTCCAAGAAATGTGGGACTATGTGAAAAGACCAAATCCACATGTGATAGGTGTACCTGAAAGTGATGGGGAGAATGGAACCAAATGGGAAAACATTCTTCAGGATATTATCCAGGAGAACTTCCCCAACCTATCAATGCAGGCCAACATTCAAATTCAGGAGATACAGAGAACACCACAAAGATACTCCTCGAGAAGAGCAACCCCAAAACAGATAATTTTCAGATTCACCAAAGTTGAAATGAAGGAAAAAATGTTAAGGGCAGCCAGAGAGAAAGGATAGGTTGCCCACAAAGGGAAGCCCATTAGACTAACAGCTGATGTCTTGGCAGAAACCCTACAAGCCAGAAGAGAGTGGGGGACAGTATTCAACATTCTTAAAGAAAATAATTTTCGGGGCCGGGCGCGGTGGCTCAAGCCTGTAATCCCAGCACTTTGGGAGGCCGAGACGGGCGGATCACGAGGTCAGGAGATCAAGACCATCCTGGCGAACACGGGAAACCCCGTCTCTACTAAAAAATACAAAAAAACTAGCCGGGCGAGGTGGCGGGCGCCTGTAGTCCCAGCTACTCGGGAGGCTGAGGCAGGAGAATGGCGTGAACCCGGGAGGCGGATGTGGCAGTGAGCTGAGATCCGGCCACTGCACTCCAGCCTGGGCGACTGAGCGAGACTCCGTCTCAAAAAAAAAAAAAAAAAAAAAAAAAAAATTTTCAACCCAGAATTTCATATTCAGCCAAACTAAGCTTCATAAGTGAAGGAGAAATAAAATCCTTTACAGACAAGCAAATGCTGAGAGATTTTCTTACCACCAGCCCTACCCTATAAGAACTCTTGAAGGAAGCACTTAACATGGAAAGAAACAGCCAGTACCAGCCATTGCAAAAACATGCCTAATTGTAAAGACCATCGATGCTATGAAGAAACTGCATAAACTAATGAGCCAAATAACCAGCTAACGTCATAATGAAAGGATCAAATTCACACATAACAAAATTAGCTGTAAATATAAATGGGCAAAATCCCTCAATTAAGACACAGATTGACAAATTGGATAAAGAGTCAAGACCCATCAGAATGCTGTATTCAGGAGACCATCTCATGTGCAGAGACACACATAGCCTCAAAATAAAGGGATGCAGGAAGATCAACCAAGAAAATGGAAAAAAAAAAAAAAAAAAAAGCAGGGGTTGCAATCCTAGACTCTGATAAAACATACTTTAAACCAACAAAGATCAAAAGAGACAAAGAAGGTCATTACATAATGTAAAGGGATCAATTCAACAAGAAGAGCTAACTATCCTAAATATATATGCACCCAATATAGGACCACCCAGACTCATAAAGCAAGTGCTTAGAGACCTACAAAGAGACTTAGACTCTCATACAACAATAATGGAAGACTTTAACACCCCACTGTCAATATTAGATAGATTAATGAGACAGAAGTTTAACAAGGATATCCAGGACTTGAACTCAGCTCTGCACCAAGCAGACCTAATAGATATCTACAAAACTCTCCACCCCAAATCAACAGAATATACATTCTTCTCAGCACCACATCACACTTATTCCAAAATTGACCACATAATTGGAAGTAAAGTAATCCTCAGCAAATGTAAAAGAACAGAAATCACAACAAATTGTCTCTCAGACCACAGTGCAATCAAACTAGAACTCAGGATTAAGAAAGTCACTCAAAACTGCACAACTACATGGAAACTGAACAACCTGCTCCTGAATGACTACTGGGTACATAACGAAATGAAGGCAGAAATAAAGACGTTCTTTGAAACCAATGACAACAAAGACACAATGTACCAGAATCTCTGGGACACATTTAAAGCAGTGTGTAGAGGGAAATTTATAGCACTAAATGCCCACAAGAGAAAGCAGAAAAGATCTAAAATCGACACCCTAACATCACAATTAAAAGAACTAGAGAAGCAAGAGCAAACACATTCAAAAGCTAGCAGAAGGCAAGAAATAACTAATGTCATAGCAGAACTGAGAGAAAGAGACACAAAATCCTTTCAAAAAACCAACGAATCCAGGAGCTGGTGTTTTGAAAAGATCAACAAAGTTGATAGACCACTAGAAAGACTAATAAAGAAGAAAAGAGAGAAGAATCAAATAGATGCAATAAAAAATGATAAAGGGGATATCACCACTGATCTCACAGAAATAAAAACTAACATCAGAGAATACTATAAACACCTCTATGCAAATAAACTAGAAAATCTAGAAGAAATGGATAAATTCTTGGACACTTACACTCTCCCAAGACTAAACCAGGAAGAAGCGAAATTTCTGAATAAACCAATAACAAGCTCTGAAATTGAGGCAATAATTAATAGCCTACCAGTCAAAAAAAGTCCAGGACTAGATGGATTCACAGCCAAATTCTACCAGGGGTAGAAAGAGAAGCTGGTACCATTCCTTCTGAAACTATTCCAATCAATAGAAAAAGAGGGAATCCTCCCTAACTCATTTCATGAGGCCAGCATCATCCTGATACCAAAGCCTGGCAGAGACACAACAAAAAAAAAGAGAATTTTACACCAATATCCCTGATGAACATCAATGTGAAAATCTTCAATAAAATGCTGGCAAACTGAATCCAGCAGCACATCAAAAAGCTTTTTCACCACGATCAACTCGGCTTCATCCCTGGGATGCAAGGCTGGTTCAACAATACACAAATCAATAAGCATAATCGATCACATAAACAGAACCAATGACAAAAACCACATGATTATCTCAATAGATGCAGAAAAGGCCTTTGACAAAATTCAACAGCCCTTCATGCTAAAAACTCTCAATAAACTAGATACTGATGGAACGTATCTCAAAATAATAAGAGCTATTTATGACAATCCCACAGCCAGTATCATACTGAATGGGCAAAAACTGGAAGCATTCCCTTGGAAAACCAGCACAAGTATGCCTTCTCTCACCACTCCTATTCAACATAGTGTTGGAAGTTCTGGCCAAGGCGATCAGATGGAGAAAGAAATAAAGGGTATTCAATTAGGAAAAGAGGAAGTCAAATTGTCCCTGTTTGCAGATGACATGATTGTATATTTAGAAAACCCCATCATTTCAGCCCCAAATCTCCTTAAGCTGATAAGCAACTTCAGCAAAGTCTCAGGATACAAAGTCAATGTGCAAAAATCACAAGTATTCCTATACACCAATAACAGACAAACCGAGAGCCAAATCATGAGTGAACTCCCATTCACAATTGCTACAAAAGAGTAAAATACCTAGGAATTCAACTTACAAGGGATGTGAAGGACCTCTTCAAGGAGAACTACAAACCACTGCTCAACAAAATAGAACAGGGTACAAACAAATGGAAGAACATTCCATGCTCATGGACAGAAAAAATCGATATTGTGAAAATGGTCATACTGCCCAAAGTAATTTATAGATTCAATGCCATCCCCATCAAACTACCAATGACTTTCTTCCATTCCACAGAATTGGAAAAAACAACTTTAAAGTTGTTTAAAAAAAGTAAAACAGCCTGCATTGCCAAGACAATCCTAAGCAAACAGAACGAAGCTGGAGGCATCACACTGCCTGAATTTAAACTATGCTACAAGGCTACAGTAACCAAAACAGCATGGTACTGGCACCGAAACAGATATATAGACCAATGGAACAGAACAGAGGCCTCAGAAATAATGCCAAACATCTACAACCATCTGATCTTTGACAAATGTGACAAAAACAAGCAGATTGAGGTAAGGATTCCCTATTTAATAAATGGTGCTGGGAAAATTGGCTAGCCCTATGTAGAAAGCTGAAACTGGATCCCGTCCTTACACCTTGTATAAAAATTAGTTCAAGATGGATTAAAGAGTTAAATGTTAGACCTAAAACCATAAAAACCCTAGAAGAAAACCTAGGCAATACCATTCAGGACATAGGAATGGGCAAGGACTTCATGACTAAAACACCAAAAGCAATGGCAACAAAAGCCAAAATAGACAAATGGGATCTAATTAAACTAAAGAGCTTCTGCACAGCAAAAGAAACTACCATCAGAGTGAACAGGCAACCTACAGAATGGGAGAAAATTTTTGCAATCTACTCATCTGACAAAGGGCTAATATCCAGATTGTGCAAAGAACTCAAACAGATTTACAAGAAAAAAAAACAACCCCATCAAAAAGTGGGCAAAGGATATGAACAGACACTTCTCAAAAGAAGACATTTATGCAGCCAACAGATACATGAAAAAATGTTCATCATCACTGGTCATCAGAGAAATGCAAATCAAAACCACAGTGAGATACTGTCTCACACCAGTTAGAATGGCGATCATTAAAAAGTCAGGAAACAGCAAGGTGCAGTAGCTCATGCCTGTAATCCCAGCACTTTAGGGTGGATCATGAGGTCAGGAGATCAAGACCATCCTGACTAACATGGTGAAACCCCATCTCTACTAAAAATACAAAAAATTAGCCGGGTGTGGTGGTGGGCCCCTGTAGTCCCAACTACTCGGGGGGCTGAGGCTGGAGAATGGCGTGAACCCAGGAGGCGGAGCTTGCAGTGAGCTGAGATGGCACCACTGCACTCCAGCCTGGACAACAGAGCAAGACTCCATCTAAAAAAAAAAAAAAAAAAAGAGAACAACAGATGCTGGAGAGGGTGTAGAGAAATAGGAACACTTTTACATTGTTTGGAGTGTAAATTAGTTCTACCATTGTGGAAGACAGTGTGGCAATTCCTCAAGGATCTAGAACTAGAAATACCATTTGACCCAGCAATCCCATTACTGGATATATACCCAAAGGATTATAAATCAGGCTACTATAAAGACACATACGCACATATGTTTATTGCAGTGCTATTCACAATAGCAAAGACTTGGAACCAACCCAAATGTCCATCAATGATAGACTGGATTAAGAAAATGTGGCACATGTACAACACAGAATACTATGCAGCTCCCCTCCCCCCCCAAAAAAAAAAGGATGAGTTCATGTCCTTTGCAGGGACATGGATGAAGCTGGAAACCATCAAACTATCACAAAGACAGGAAACTGAACACAGCATATTCTCACTCATAGGTGGGAAGTTAACAAAGAGAACACTTGGACACAGGATGGAGAACATCACACACTGGGGCCTGTCAGGGGGTTGGGGTGCTGGGTCAGGGATAGCATTAGGAGAAATACCTAATGTAAATGACGAGTTGATGGGTGCAGCAAACCAACATCGCACATGTATACCTATGCATCAAAGCTGCACATTGCGCACATGTACCCTAGAAGTTAAAGTATAATAATAATAATAATAATAATAAAACCTAATTTAGGAGTGTGCACCTGTAACAACAGCTGAGTCTTGGCCAATCCTAGCTGCCATACTTCAACCACTCATAACTGCTGAGTGTTTAAACTGTGTTCCAATAAGGCAAATGCCGAGCTGTAACCAATTCAGTTGTTTCTGTACCTCTCTTCTGATTTCTGTATGTCACTTCCCTTTTTTTGTCTATAAATTTGTTTTTACCACGAGGCATTCCTGCAGTCTCTCTGAATCTGCTGTGATGCTGGGGGCTGCTTGATTCACGAATTATTCTTTGCTCAATTAAACTCCTTTAAATTTAATTCAGCTGAAGTTTTTTTTTTTTTTTTTTTTTTTTTAAACAGATGGTGTTAGAAGTGGGGTGTGAAGTAGAGCCTCTATAATTAACCCCAGGAGTGCTGAGTGAACAAGCAAGGTATCTGCTGCAGCTACTTGTGTCCTTTGATCTCTCAGCAGCTGGAGATCATGGTAAGTTCTCTCTCAGATTTCAGAGCTCCGTGGATTTGTGTTTTGAGCTCTCCAAGTTTCTTTGAGCAAATTTCTGTTCCAAACTGGATTTGGAAGTTGTGATAGATTAGACAGGGTTCAGGATGGGATTTGATCCAGTAATTAACTGCTTTGGATCCAGTTACAGGCTGCTTACATCTGACTGGGTCAGAGATAAACTGGTAGTAAATGGTACTATTGCAGGGGCTGTAAAATTTGACTTTTGAAAATTCACAGGGATTTTTGTGTTCTACCCCTTTGTTTCCATTTTTCTTGCGTGCTTAGGTAGAAAAAAATCATTGGCTAAGTTCACTAAGGGAACCTGAAATCAAAGCCAATATTTTAGTTAAAAATGGAATCCTTAATTTTTGGAAAACTGAGTTCCTTCTGGCTTATACATTAGGCCCAAGGCAGCAAAGTCTTACAGAAATGGCAAAATGTTACTAAAGTTAACTTACAGTGGAACGTTCCGAATGAACAACAATGCATTGAAGTGCATTTAAAAAAAAAAAAAAAAAAGAAAAGAAAAGAAAAAAGATGGCTCCCAAATTAGTCTCATCTAGGGATGCCAATTGATATGCATAAGCTTCTAAAAAGATTTCAATATTTTTATTTAAAGCACACGTATTTTGCTCTGGCCAGAATGGAAAGTGTTAATTTGGTTACCACATGCCACCCCTTGGGCAGCACCTTGCAAAATTAAGAGGATTTTACCTGTGGTTCTGTGATTTTCCTTTGTGATGCAGCCTGGCTCTCAGTGGTTGCTAGGGCCACTCAGGTAAGAGGAACCCAAAAACCTGACATGCTGGCAAAAGGGTAAGAATTGCTTACCAGTTAGACTTCTGGTCTCTCTGTCTCTGCAAACCTGTTGAAAGAATAATAAAGATTCCTGTTTATATCCTCTGTAAAATTTTGATTAATTGAAAAAAAGCGTTTGTGAGGCTAGTCTCAAGCTGTAGCCAATCTGGTGTGCTTTTTGTGTCTTTCTGTATGGTTCTGTCATAAGGAGGAATACCTTAAGTTAGAGCATGGGCTTAGGACCCCATAAGCCCGCTGTTCAAGCCAGCCTGGCAAACTGATCAGTTGCAAACTTTGCTACACGTCTCTGAAAACACACACCCCCACCCCACACACCCCAAAACTGGATAGGTCTCCGTTTTGTTTTACGTCCTTGGGAGCTTGACTCTGTTACCACGTAGCGGTACTTTCTTTTGGTCTCTGCCATTTTACAGTGGTGGCCCAGGTTCAGTTCTGGCTTAGGGAATGAGTGCTCTGGTTGATGTCTGTGTGACCTTTACGTTTTGCTGATTCCCCTCCATGAACAACTTCTAGTTTCCCTTCTTATATCTTCCTTTCTCTGAGCTATGTTTAAAGATTCTAGATTTTGTAAAAACTGCTTACCACTTCTTTGAAAATACCTGGTACACTCGTGGTTAAGTCATAACCTTAATTGAGGCTTTTTGGTTTCACTTGTGAGGTTACTTTTGGTAAAGTTTAAAAGCCAGAAATATTGTCCACTTGGTGTGGCTAAAGTCAGGTAATAAGAGATTTAAAAAGACCTTTATAAAGAGTGTTATTGTTAAAAGTCAGCTTAATTAATAGTGGATATTCAATCTCTAACAATTTGGGACTCGTTGAGAAAAGCAGGGGAGGCACCATAGATCCTGTTTTGAGAAAAACCCTCTGTTTTTGTCATGAAAACTTAGGAATTAAAAGTGGATATATCTTCCTCAAAATCTAAGACTCTGCTCTGTTTTGCATTGCATTATCTGATGTTTTTGACTTTTGGGAATATCACAAATTACTTTGTATTATAAGAGAGCTTTGGTGTGTAACAACTAAGTAGGAGATACACTTTTAAGGATAGCCAAATTGCAGAATGGGCAATGGCTTTGGGTTGCCATGCAATAAAATGCACAGTAAAAGCATTGCACTGTCTTGTCACATAGCATTTTCCTTTTTGGGATCCAGGATGTGATGTAAAAATGGAACCCTTAATTTCTGAGATTTGTTTTTGTCTTCCAGCTGTGCCTGCTTATTAGGCCATAAAAACTGCATGCTTTAAAGAGAAACTTAGAACCTGGCAAATGAAAAAATCTTACAACTACTGGATCTTCTTCTGTCTATCTGAGTAGTTATATATGTGTCGTGTGTAATATTTATATAAAAGAGCTCTAATTAATTGAATTAAAGAAAAATAAGTGCTTGGATCAAATATTTTGTAAGAAAAATAAAAACTAGGCTGGGAGTGGTGGCTCACACCTGTAATCCTAGCACTTTTGGAGGCCAAGGTGGGTGGATTGCCTGGGCTCAGGAGTTTGAGACCAGCCCGGGCAACACAGTGAAACCCCATCTCTACTAAAATACAAAAAACTAACCAGGCGGGGTGGCGTGCACCTGTAATCCCAGCTACTCAGGAGGCTAAGACAGGAGACTCACTTGAACCTGGGAGGCGGAGGTTGCAGTGAGCTGAGATTGTGTCATTGCACTCCAGCCTGGGCAACAGAGCAAGACTATGTGTCAAAAAAAAAAAAAAAAAAAGAAAGAAAAATAAAAACTGTAATGCCTTTTAGTTATATAACTTTAGTAATCTTTTGGAAATAAAAATTTTAAAGATTATTGGCAAAAATAAAGACATTTGGTCTAAATTAGGCAGGTCAGATACTACATTTACTAAGTGTTTTAAGATCATAAACTGCTTCTTTGACTTTTGAAAAATTTTCAATTTACCTACTTTGGAGATTCTAGATAAGGCTTTGAGACATGTGGAGAGCCATGGTCCTAGCTCTGCTGGAAAAAGTCAGACCTTATCTGGTGTCCTAGGCTCCACACCTATTACATAATTAAAATCCTTTACTTACCAAGATTTTTCACCAAAATTAAAAATTACTAAGAGTTACCATTATAACAAATGAGACCACTGAAAAAATAGTTCTGTATGCAAGGTATGTGAGGAGAGTGAAATGTGTTTTTTTGGTAAAGATTATAAGAAGGCATGGGAATATAAATTTTTGCCTAGTTTAGAGGGTTAAAGGATTATTTTAAATTAGATAAGGTAAAGCTAAAGGTTTAAACAAGTTGTAGAAAGTTTGTAAAGATCATTTGTGTAAAGAAACTGTGTGAACATATTGACTAAATTTAAAGGAATATTATTTGGTTTTTCTGTAAATTAAACATTAAAATAAAAGCACAAGGCCGGGTGCGGTGGCTCAAGCCTGTAATCCCAGCACTTTGGGAGGCCGAGACGGGCGGATCACGAGGTCAGGAGATCGAGACCATCCTGGCTAACACAGTGAAACCCCGTCTCTACTAAAAAGACAAAAAAAAAATAGCCGGGCGTGGTGGCGGCGCCTGTAGTCCCAGCTACTCGGGAGGCTGAGGCAGGAGAATGGCGTAAACCCGGCAGGCGGAGCTTGCAGTGAGCCGAGATCGCGCCACTGCACTCCAGCCTGGGCGACAGAGCGAGACTCCGCCTCAAAAAAAAAAAAAAAAAAAAAAAAAAAGCACAATAGGGTTTTTTCAAAGCACTAATCTTCTCTTTAACAAACATTTATAAAGGGTTATAAAAGATTTATAAGATTGAATCAATTTGTTTATAAGGTTTTATTAAGAATTGGGGTTGACATTAGTGATACACTGATGCAAGGGTGAAATTTAGCTTTCTCTTGAACACGATTTTCATGTAATACTAAAGGATAATGAAAGATTATTGTTTGCCTTTTGAATAAACTACTGAAAAAAGAAGGGAAAGAAAAGACACAGATTGTTTGGAAAGCTAAGTCCTCCCTCTATCAATGAGTAAAGGTTTTTGCCTTTTTAAAAATGTTCAAGTCATCATTTTGGCTAAATGAATGACTTATGGTAACCTGGAATTCTATTTCATAGAATCAAGTGTTTTAAACCTTTAACATATTTGATAGGCTTTCCAAAATCAAATTTCAGTTTCAAAATTGTCTTTTCTGACCTCTAACTTTGAGATCCTACAGAGGGCCCCTGAAGCATCCAAAAGAGAGATGAATAGGGCTATTTGACATGTTAAGTTCCATGGCTGAAGCATTGTCAAAATAAAAGATAATGATTAACTTTCTTCAGGTTGTATTTTCATGTATGTCATCAATATGTTCCAAAACTGTATGAGATTTGTAAAATTCTAAGATATCTGAGTATATGCTATCAGTCATAATTATGGTTATATGTTAAGTTACCATAAACCATAGAAATAACCAAATTTCCTTATCAATTGTGTTTTTGACTATTACAATTTAAAGTCATTTCCACAGTTAATTGCTTAATGCTGATGCAGTTTCTGTAAACTTCACAAGCACACAAAATCCTCGAATATGGTATCTTTTAGGAGATTCATGAAAGGCTGGAAAGGATCGTGAAAAGCACTCTTGAAAACAGGTTTCTAATAACTTTAGAATCATATTATTTGAACTGGGTAATGAAAAGACTGACTGGGTTATAAAACTGCTAAACTAAGTAGAACAAAAATTAATTAAATACCAAGAAAATGCCTTGCCAGATTTTCATGCTAAATTAGCTGATACTAAAATTATTTAGATATACAATTTGAATGAACTCATGGTCTAAGTCAATTTATTTATGATAACCCATCAGTTATCAGTGCTATTCACCTAATTTGGAGAAGCAACCAGTATTCAAGAGGACGTAAGTCTAATGTTAATTAAGCATGGACTTATGGAGAACCAGGATGGCCACCTTGTTCTTCTCAAGTCCTTAAAGCTTTTGTTATTAAAGGTTCTGCATTCCTTGACTCATCATGGAAAAGATAAAATTAAAGGTCCAAATTAAATATATATTCGTGTGGTGACATCTAAAGTGCTAAAATAGTTTATGACCAATGTTGGTTTGTCAAACTCATACTCCTGGGAAGACAATCAAAGCTTCATGTACATTTGGCTACCTAATGGACCCTTTAAATATTTATAAAGGGATTTCATTCAATTGTCATTTTCAGTGCATTTTTTTTCTGTTTATATAAAAGCTTTCCCATGTAAGAGGGCTGATATAATACAGTAAATTATTATGCTACAGTTCATAATCTCACAACTGAGAAGGGGGTCCCTTCATACTCTTGGAACTGTACACCCATTGGAACTCTTAAGGCAAAGCTAACCAGGGAAATTTCTGCCCAGAAGAAGATGGCATCCTTGATGTGAACAGCTTTTTCCAAGTTCACGGGTCAAGATTTTACTATTATGAAACTCTTATCTTTGGATATTTTTTCCTTGCTTATGCCTTTATGAACAACAGAAGTAAAAAGGGGATCTGTTATGTGCGCTTATTTACTTTTATTTATGAATGATTTTGCAGCCAGCCTTAATATATGGATAACTTTATCCTTTGATAAAGATGAAGGCTCAGTGTAGGTGAGAAACTTTAATGGTACATACATTGCCTTATAATCAGTCAGAAACAGAACACTGGTTCACTTCTCTTATCCCATATTATGGTTAAAGAGAATATTGCCAGGAGGCCTTCACTCTTCTAGAAGGGCATAGTTTTTTTCCCCCCATGGTTGGAGTGAAAGAGGCAATGATTAGAAATGTCTCCCTCATGATAGGAACTATAGTAGATTCTACTGTAAAGGCTGTAGTTACACAACAGACTTTAAATTCTCTTGTGAAAATTATACTAAATAATAGAATTGGCTAAATGGAGAAGTATCTGTGCAGCTGCTGGCACTTATGGCCTATGGAGAAGACACTGGGTATTACAGAGATTCAGTTGTAGGGGATTAATGAAAAGACTACTTAATTAAGCAACTAGACTCTTTATCTAGCTCATTCTTTGATCTATTTGATTTTAGGTGGTTTGGTTTATGGGAACCCATGGTAAGGAGCATACTCCAAACTCTTGGTATTATCCTCCCAATAGTCATAATAGTAGTCTCCCTGGTGCACTGTATTCTCTTAAATGTTTTAAGTGTTTGCATTCAGCCATCTCTAGAATGCCAAATGGTCTCTCTTCAACTGGAATGACAAGAGCTGAAAGAAATGAGTGACTATGAGGACACTGTAGCCTGTGAATGACAACCTGAGACCAGAAACCCAAAATGATGGTAACTGAGAATGTCACTGAGTGACTAAATTTTGGTCACACTCTCACCTAAGTGAGAACCTGATGAAAAAGTGTTTTTTTTTTGTTTGTTTGTTTTGTTTTTTTGTTTTTTTTTTTTGAGTTGGAGTCTCACTTTGTCGCCCAGGCTGTAGTGCAGTGGCATGATCTCTGCTCACTGTAACCTCTGCCTCCTGGGTTCAAGCAATTCTCCTGCCTCAGCCTCTCGAGTAGTTGGGACTCCAGGGATGTGCCACCACACCCAGCTAATTTTTGTATTTTTAGCAGAGATGGGGTTTCACCATGTTGACCAGGCTGCTCTTGAACCCCTGACCTCAGGTGATCCTCCTGCTTTGGCCTCCCAAAGTGCTGGGATTACAGGGGTGAGCCACCATGCCCAGCCAAATTTTTTTTTAAACAAAATTATGGAAGTCCATTGTTTTGGATTGAGCTCATGCACTAGGCCCCAAGAGACCAAACCAAACAAAAATGGAGGTGCTTTTGCTAAATATGACATAATCAAACTGACACTTTAAGTAAACTTGTAGATCCTAGAACAGACCAGTTTTTGTTTTTCTCCTGTAAACAGGATGCTTCAGCATAACGAGGTACCCTCTACTCAGTCCTTGTTCCTACCTTTGCAAAATTCACTGTTCTACTATTTCCAAGTGGGTTTCAAAACCAAAAAGTACAGTTATGATGGTAATATGACATCAATAATTGAAGTTTTCATCAATCTCTCAAAATTGAGAAAATGACCAAAAGGGGAGAACTGTTAAAGCAAACTAAATGTGGCCTGAGAATATACTTCTACGTTTGAGTCCTTCTGGATGAACTGCAAACTAACTTGATAGGTAGACGAGATTGAAAACCTAACTCTGGAGTATGCAACTGTAACAATAGCTGAGTCTTGGCCAATCCCAGCAGCCATACTTCAACCACTCATACACTGCTGAGTGTTTAAACTGTGTTAAAATAAGGCAGATGCCGAGCTGTAACCAGTCCAGTTGTTTCTGAATCTCACTTCTGATTTCTGTATGTCACTTTCCTCTTTTCTGTCTATAAATTTATTTTTACCATGAGGCATCTCTGTAGTCTCTCTGAATCTGCTGTGATTCTGGGGGCTACCTGATTCACAAATCATTCTTTCCTCAGTTAAACTCCTTTAAATTTAATTCAGCTGAAGTTTTTCTTTTAACAAGGGAATGCTTTCATTTTTTCCCCATTAAGTATGATGTTGGCTGTGCATTTGTCATACATGACCTGTATTGTGTTGAGGTACATTCCTTCTATGCCTAGCTTGTTGAGAATTTTTATCATGAAGATGTGCTTAATTTAATCAAATCCTTTTTCTATATTGAGATAATCATATGGTTTTTGTTTTTAATTCTGTTAATATATCATATTTATTGATTTGCGTATGTTGAACCATCCTTGCATTCCTGTGATGAATCCCACCTATTCATGGTATATTATCTTTTTGATGTGCTGTTGGATTTGGTTTGCTAGTATTCTGTTTAGGAATTTTACATATATGTTCATCAGGGATATTGGTCTGTGGTTTTCTTTTTTATTGTGTACTTATCTGATTTTGGCATCAGGGAGGTACTGACACTGTAGAATGAGTTAAGGAGAATTCCCTCCTCCCTGATTTTTTGGAATAGTTTCAAGAGGATTGGTATTAATTCTTTGCATGTTTGATAGAATTTGGTTGTGAAATCATCTGGTCCTGAGCTTTTTTTTTTTTTTTTTTTTGGTTGATAGGTTTTTATATTTCTGATTCAATCTCGCTATTCATTATTGGTCTGTTCAGGAGTTCTATTTCTTCCTGTTTCAATCTTGGTAGGTTGTGTGTTTCCAGGAGTTTATCCATTTCATGTAGATTTTCTAGTTTGTGAGCTTATAATAGGAGGAGGAGAAGATTCTTACTGATAATTTAGGTACTGAAGGTGAAAGAATGTTAGGAATAAAATAAAATTGAGGAATATAAATGGTACAATGTTAAAAGAAGTCAGAGGAAACTTATGGGGAGATAGATTTTAAGACTTGAACAGGATGAAAATCAGACTTGGTGCCTGGCTGCCAAGCTGTAGTATTTTCCAGAAGCAGCTATGTTTCTCTGATTGAAACATGTGGAAATGTACCAAGGTGCATTTCCCTGATTGAAACACATGGAAATATACCCAGGAACCTCCTTACTGCTGAGGTTTCACTGACAAACCCAAACCTCAGGATTATTTCAATATAACCACTAGGTGGCACTAATGGTACATTCTCCACATAAAGCTGCTCTCAACTTGAAGGATCTCTTTCCTGTTGCTAAATTTACTCTGGGGTCACAGTAGGAGATCCTAGTTCTAATACCTCCTGGCTATACCATGAGTAAATGATTTAATACTAATATAACCCGTGTGTTCTTAGAGGAAATGACTTTTATTTTGAGTGTTCCTAGAGAATGTGACTTAAAAATTTATTGAGTACACTTCCCCTATATTTGTAAAATAATAACATAACTTTAAGTCAAGATTGGTCTGTGAGAAACTTACTTTTTTTTTGTATGTGCTTTCAGATGGATGAGTATTGTAGATGTTTTTTTTTTGTTTTGTTTTGTTTTGTTTTTGCCTGCAGTATCTCCACAGGAGAAGAAGAGAATCTCTTAGGTTAATCCCTCAGGGGCAGATTTCTTGGCATTTAGTTGATTTTTAATTATACTATGGTACAAGGACTTGACTGAACACCTTTTAAGGTATTATGGCTGGTATTGTCTTTGAAACAATTTTCCTATATTTTATCTCACTGCCTACTCAGGCAAGCAGACAATTTTGGGCTCATTGCTTCAGAGGAGGGATGTAGCAGGACAGGAAATAGATACATGTTGTGAATGTCTCTGAGTATTGTGTTTCAAAATTCTAAATCTTAATGTGAAGAGGATTTATGGGACTAGAACAAGTGCTGATCAGACGCTGGGAAGACATCAAGGTTATATACCATGTCACATACTAGAAAGAACTTCCTTCAGGGTGGGAAGTAAAAAGGGATAGAGGCCTATGGGACCAGGGAAAAGAGGGACCTGGGGCAAGAAGGACCTAGGGCTTGCTTCCAGTGCCATTAGGGTGGCTGCAAAATCCTACAGAGGAAGTGGGAATCCTCTGGCATTCTATAACGTTTCTCTCCCAAAGTTGTTTATGGAAATGGCAGAGAGCCATAAAAACTGAAGAGGCTAGGCCATCAGAGATCATGGATGTCACAGTAACAACCCACCTGTGTGGACTGGGCCATTCCTTATTAATCACTACCCCCACAAACTCCAGTGCCTTGGCACTTCATATAAATTTGGGAAATGGTAAGACTAACATCAAGTATTTTCTATTACTCCATGTCCTGGGGGCTTGGGATAAAAGTTGTTGTAGAAAAGAAATGTATTTTTCTTGTGCATCTGAATAGGTGGACTGGGTTTTATTCTTCCTCTGCTGGGAGGTCTTTTTTCTGTTTAGTTTAGTATCCTGGAATTCTGATTTTTCCCAGCATGGCTGAGACACCACCATCTCCTTTGAATGCTTTTGCTCAGTGGGGTTGAAAATGATCTTTTCTTTGGAACTTTTGAAACATGAAAATTGCCTTATTGGATACTTCTCCATCCTAACTTGAATTGTGGTTACTCAAGAACATGGCATCACAGCAAGGATCATAGTATATGCATGGTTGAAATTTCCATGACATTTAATATAATATGTAATGAATTGATATTTGCTAATGTCAGGGAGTAAGTACAGTAGTATAGTCATATTAATAGTAGTTTGAAGTGAAGCAGAGGATTCACATGGAGCTACATTGGGCTAAAATCTCATGCATTTAAAAATTCTTCAATGGATTATTAGGTTCTGGGAGATTTTCTTTTTCTTTCTTCTCTTTGATGTTCTAACTACAAATATAAATGCCACTGCAATTAAGGTCAGGAATATTTACCATGACATCATACTCTGTTATCACTGAGAAATTAAGGTTGCGTAGAATCTACATAATATCTGAAAGACATAATTTTCTTTTCTTTAAAAAATATGTTGATCAATTTTATAAAATGATGCAGGATTGTTGAAAAAAATTGTAATATAGAAAAGTATGGCAAGAAATGTAAAAATCACCTGATATCATTTCAAAAGAAGGCAATTACTATTAACATTTATGGGGGGAGGGTGTGCCCAAGATGGCCAAATAGGAACAACTCCAGCCTCTAGCTCCCAGCGTGAGCGACACAGAAGACAGGTGATTTCTGCATTTTCAACTGAGGTACCAGGTTCATCTCACTGGGGCGTGTCATGTCGGACAGTTGGCACTGGTCCGTGGGTGCAGCCCGACCAGTGAGAGCTGAAGCAGGGCGAGGCATCACCTCACCTGGGAAGTGCAAGGGGGAAGGAAATTCCTTTTCCTAGCCAAAGGAAATTGAGACACACAACACCTGGAAAATCGGGCAACTCCCACCCTAATACTGCACTTTACCAAGGGTCTTAGCAAATGGCACACCAGGAGATTATATCCCACACCTGGCCCAGAGGGTCCCACGCCCATGGAGCCTCCCTCATTGCTAGCACAGCAGTCTGAGATCTAACTGCAAGGCAGCAGTGAGGCTGGGGGAGGGGCGCCCGCCATTGCTGAGGCTTAAGTTGGTAAACAAAGCCACTGGGAAGCTCGAATTGGGTGGAGCCCACCACAGCTCAAGGAGGCCAGCCTGCCTCTGTAGACTCCTCCTCTGGGGACAGGACATAGCTAAACAGAAAACAGCAGAAACCTCAGCAGAGGTAAATGCCTCTGTCTGACAGCTTTGAAGAGAGCAGTGGATCTCCCAGCACGGAGGTTGAGATCTGAGAACGGACAGACTGCCTGCTCAAGTGGGTCCCTGACCCCTGAGTAGCCTAACTGGGAGACATCCCCCACTAGGTGCAGACTGACACCTCACACCTCACACGGCAGGGTACACCCCTGAGACAAAGCTTCCAGAGCGAGAATCAGACAGCAACACTCACTGTTCAGAAATATTCTATCTTCTGCAGCCTCCGCGCTGATACCCAGGCAAACAGGGTTTGGAGTGGACCTCAAGCAAACTCCAACAGACCTACAGCTGAGGGTCCTGACTGTTAGAAGGAGAACTAACAAATAGAAAGGATACCCACACCAAAACCCCATCAGTATGTCACCATCATCGAAGACCAAAACCAGATAAAACCACCAAGATGGGGAAAAAGCAGTGCAGAAAAGCTGGAAATTCAAAAAATCAGAGTGCATCTCCCCCTCCAAAGGAACGCAGCTCATCACCAGCAACGGAACAAAGCTGGACAGAGAATGACTTTGACAAGTCGAGAGAAGAAGACTTCAGTCAGTCAGACTTCTCAGAACTAAAGGAGGAACTACATAACCAGTGCAAAGAAACTAAAAACCTTGAAAAAAGATTTGATGAATGGCTAACTAGAATAACCAATGTAGAGAAGTCCTTAAAAGAACTGATAGAGATGAAAACCATAACACGAGAACTACGTGACAAATGCACAAGCTTCAGGAACTGACTCGATCAACAGGAAGAAAGAGTATCAGCGATTGAAGATCAAATGAATGAAATGAAGCGAGAAGAGAAGCGTAGAGAAAAAAGGGTAAAAAGAAATGAACAAAGCCTCCAAGAAATATGGAATTATGTGAAAAGACCAAATCTACGTCAGATTGGAGTGCCTGAAAGTGATGGCGAAAATGGAACCAAGTTGGAAAACACTCTGCAGGATATCATCCAGGAGAACTTTCCCAACCTAGTAAGGCAGGCCAACATTCAAATTCAGGAAATACAGAGAATGCCACAAAGATACTCCTCAAGAAGAGCAACTCCAAGACACATAATTGTCAGATTCACCAAAGTTGAAATGAAGGAAAAAATGTTAAGGGCAGCCAGAGAGAAAGGTTGGGTTAGCCACAAAGGGAAGCCCATTAGACTAACAGCAGATGTCTCAGCAAAAAGTCTCCAAGCCAGAAGAGAGTGGGAGCCAATATTCAACATTCTTAAGGAAAATAATTTTTAACCCAGAATTTCATATCCAGTCAAACTGAGTTTCATAAGTGAAGGAGAAATAAAATCCTTTACAGACAAGCAAATGCTGAGAGATTTTGTCACCACCAGGCCTGCCCTACAAGAGATCCTGAAGGAAGCACTAAACATGGAAAGGAACAACAGGTACCAGCCATTGCAAAAACATGTCAAAATGTAAAGTCCATTGATGCTAGGAAGAAACTGCATCAACTAGTGAGCAAAATAACCAGCTAATATCACAATGACAGGACCAAGTTCAAGCATAACAATATTAACCTTAAATGTAAATGGACTAAATGGTCCAATTAAAAGACACAGACTGGCAAATCGATAAAGAGTCAAGACCCATCAGTTTGCTGTATTCAGGAGACCCATCTCATATGCAGGGACACACATAGGCTCAAAATAAAGGGATGGAGGAAGATCTACCAAGCAAATGGAAAACAAAGAAAAAGCAGGGGTTGCAATCCTAGTCTCTGATAAAACAGACTTTAAACCATCAAATATCAAAAGAGACAAGGCCATTACGTAATGGTAAAGGGATCAATTCATCAGGAAGAGCTAACTATCCTAAATATATATGCACCTAATACAGGAGCACCCAGATTCATAAAGTAAGTCCTTAGAGACTTACAAAGAGACTTAGACTCCCATAAAATAATCATGGGAGACTTTAACACCCCACTGTCAACATTAGACAGATCAACGAGGCAGAAAGTTAACAAGGATATCCAAGAATTGAACTCAACTCTGCACCAAGCGGACCTAATAGACATCTACAGAACTCTCCCACCCCAAATCAACAGAATATACATTCTTCTCAGCACCACATCACACTTATTACAAAATTGATCACATAGTTGGAAGTAAAGCACTCCTCAGCAAATGTAAAAGAATAGAAATTATAACAAACTGTCTCTCAGACCACAGTGCAATCAAAATAGAACTCAGGACTAAGAAACTCAATCAAAACCGCTCAACTACATGGAAACTGAACAACCTGTTCCTGAATGACTACTGGGTACATAACGAAATGAAGGCAGAAATAAAGACGTTCTTTGAAACCAATGAGAACAAAGATACAACATACCAGAATCTCTGGGACACATTTAAAGCAGTGTGTAGCGAGAAATTTGTAGCAGTAAATGCCCACAAGAGAAAGCAGGAAAGATCTAAAATTGACACCCTAACATCACAATGAAAAGAACTAGAGAAGCAAGAGCAAACACATTCAAAAGCTAGCAGAAGGCAAGAAATAACTAAGATCAGAGCAGAACTAAAGGAGACAGAGACACAAAAAACCCTCCAAAAAAATCAATGAATCCAGGAGCTGGTTTTTTGAAAAGATCAACAAAATTGATAGACTACTAGCAGGACTAATAAAGAAGAAAAGAGAGAAGAATCAAATAGATGCAATAAAAAATGATAAAGGGGATATCACCACCGATCCCACAGAAATACAAACTACCATCAGAGAATACTATAAACACCTCTACGCAAATAAACTAGATAACCTAGAAGATGGATAATTTCCTGGACACTTACACTCTCCCAAGACTAAACCAGGAGGAAGTTGAATCCCTGAGTAGACCAATAACAGGCTCTGAAATTGAGGCAATAATTAACAGCCTACCAACCAAAAAAAGTCCAGGACCAGACCGATTCACAGCCAAATTCTACCAGAGGTACAAGGAGGAATTGGTACCATTCCTTCTGAAACTATTTCCATCAATAGAAAAAGAGGGAATCCTCCCTAACTCATTTTACGAGGCCAACATCATCCTGATACCAAAGCCTGGCAGAGACACAACAAAAAAAGAGAATTTTAGAACAATATCCCTGATGAACATTGATACAAAAATTCTCAATAAAATACTGGCAAACCAAATCCAGCAGCACATCAAAAAGCTTATCCACCATGATCAAGTGGGCTTCATCCCTGGGATGCAAGGCTGCTTCAACATATGCAAATCAATAAATGTAATCCAGCATATAAACAGAACCAAAGACAAAAACCACATGATTATCTCAATAGATGCAGAAAAGGCCTTTGATAAAATTCAACAGCCCTTCATGCTGAAAACTCTCAATAAATTAGGTATTGATGGATCATATCTCAAAATAATAAGAGCTATTTATGACAAACCCACAACCAATATCATACTGAATGGGCAAAAACTGGAAGCATTCCCTTTGAAAACGGGCACAAGACAGGGATGCCCTCTCTCACCACTCCTATTCAACATAGTGTTGGAAGTTCTGGCTAGGGCAATCAGGCAAGAGAAAGAAATAAAAGGTATTCAATTAGGAAAAAGAGGAAGTGTACCTCCTGTTTTGCAGATGACATGATTATATATTTAGAAAACCCCATTGTTCCCTAACCCAAAATCCCCTTAAGCTGATAAGCAACTTCTAGCAACGTCTCAGGATACAAAATCAATGTGCAAAAATCACAAGCATTTCTTTTTTTTTTTTTTTCCGACTGAGTCTGGCTCTGTCGCCCAGGCTGAGTGCGGTGGTCGATCTCAGCTCACTGCAAGCTCACCGGTTCACGCCATTCTTCCTTGCTCAGCCTCCGAGTAGCTGGGACCACAGGCCTCGCCACTTCTCGCTAGTTTGTATTTTTAGTAGACGGGTTTCAATTCTGTTAGCCAGGATGGTCTCGATTCTCTGATCTCAGGATCCACACCTGCCTCGCCTCCCAAAGTGTTGATTACAGGCTTGAGCCATCACTGGCCTCACAAGCATTCTTATACACCAGTAACAGACAGAGAGCTAAATCATGAATGAACTCCCATTCACAATCGCTTCAAAGAGAACAAACAAATGGAACTAACTTACAAGGGATGTAAAGGACCCTTCAAGGAGAACTACAAACCACTCTGCTCTAGTGAAATAAAAGAGGACACAAACAAATGGAAGAACATACCATGCTCGTGGATAGGAAGAATCAATATTGTGAAAAAGGCCATACTGCCCAAGATAATTTATAGATTCAATGCCATCCCCATTAAGCTACCAATGACTTTCTTCACAGGATTGGAAAAAACTCCTTTAAAGTTCATATGGAACCAAAAAAGACCCCACATTGCCAAGTCGATCCTAAGCCAAAAGAGCAAAGCTGGATAATAACAATAAAACAGATTTTTCTGGGTAGAGGATACAAAATTTGCAGCCTTTTTTTGGGAAAAGATCAGAGCCCCTTTCAGTATCTAATGAATGCTACAAACCTAATCAGGTTAAGTAGCAGAGTTTATTGAAGGAAGGTAAAGTACATTTCTTTTTATTTTAAATTTCCAACTTTTATTTTAAGTTCAAGGTTACATGTGCAGGTTTGTTACATAGGTAAATGTGTACCATGGTGATTTGCTGCACCGATCATCTCATCACCTAGGTATTAAGCCCAGTGTCCATTGGCTATTTTTCCTGGTGCTGTCCCCCCTTCTACTCCCCACCCTCTGACAGGCCCCAGTGTGTGTTGTTTTCTCCCACATGTCCATGTGTTCTCATCATTCGGCTCCCACTAATAAATAATAACACATGTATTTGGTTTTCTGTTCTTACATTAGTTTGTTGAGGATAATGGTCTGCAGCTCCATCCATGTCCCTGCAAATGACATGGTCTCATTTATGTACTGCATTTTTTAAAATCCAGTTTATCATTGATGGCCATTTAAGTTGATTCCATGTCTTTGCTATTGTGAACAGTGCTGCAATGAACATACATGTACATGAATCTTCATAATAGAATGGTTTATATTCTTTTTTTTTTTTTTTGAGATGGAGTTTCACTCTTGTCGCCCAGGCTAGGGTGCAATGGCACAATCTCAGCTCACTGCAACCTCTGTCTTCTGGGTTCAAGCGATTCTACTGTCTCAGCCTCCCAAGTAGCTGGGATTACATATACCAACCACTATACCTGGCTAAGTTTTTTTTTTTTTTTTTTTTTTTTTTTTGAGATGGAGTCTGGCTCTGTCCCCCAGGCTGGAGTGCAGTGGCGCCATCTCGGCTCACTGCAAGCTCCGTCTCCCGGGTTCACGCATTCTCCTGCCTCAGCCTCCTGAGTAGGTGAGACTACAGGTGCCCGCTACCGTGCCTGGCTAATTTTTTGTATTTTTAGTAGAGACGGGGTTTCACCATGGTCTCGATCTCCTAACCTTGTGATCTGCCTGCCTCAGCCTCCCAAAGTGCTGGGATAACAGGCATGAGCCACCACGCCTGGCCGTTTTTGTATTTTTAATAGAGAGGGTTTCACCATGTTGGCCAGGCTGGTCTCGAACTCCTGACCTCAGGTGATCTGCCTGCCTTGGCCTCCCAAAGTGCTGGGATTACAGGCATGAACCACTGTGCCCTGCCAGAATGGTTTATATTGTTTTACATATATGTCCAGTAATGAGATTGCTGGGTTGAATAGTATTTTTGCCTCTAGATCTTTGAGGAATTGCCACAGTGTCTTCCACAATGGTTGAACTAATTTACACTCACAATGACAGTGTATAACAATTTCTTTTTCTCCACAACCTCACCAGCATCTGTTTTTCGATTTTCTTTTTTTTTTTTTTTGAGACGGAGTCTCGCTCTGTCGCCCAGGCTGGAGTGCAGTGGCCGGATCTCAGCTTACTGCAAGCTCCGCCTCCTGGGTTTACGCCATTCTCCTGCCTCAGCCTCCCGAGTAGCTGGGACTACAGGCACCCACCACCTCACCCGGCTAGTTTTTTGTATTTTTTAGTAGAGACGGGGTTTCACTGTGTTAGCCAGGATGGTCTCGATCTCCTGACCTTGTGATCTGCCCTTCTCGGCCTCCCAAAGTGCTGGGATTACAGGCTTGAGCCACCGCGCCCGGCTTGTTTTTCGATTTTCTAATAGTAGCCATTCTAACTGGTGTGAAATGGTATCTCATTGTGGGTTTTGATTTGCGTTTATCTAATGATCAGTGATGGTGAGCTTTTTTTCATATGATTCTTGGCCACATGTATGTCTTCTTTTAAAACATTCCTGTTCGTGTCCTTTGCCTACTTTTAATTGGGTTTATATTTTTTTATATAAATTAGTTTAAGTTCTTTATAGATGCTGGACATTAGACCTTTGCCAGATGCATTCTTTTGCAGAAATTTTCTCCCACTCTGTAGGCTGTTTACTCTGTTGATAGTTTCTTTTGCTGTGCAGACGCTCTTTAGTTTAATTAGATCCCGTTCATCAATTTTTGCTTTTGTTGCAATTGCTTTGGTGTCTTGGTCATAAAATCTTTGTCCATGCCTATATCCTGAATGGTATTGCCTTGGTTTTCTTCTAGGGTTTTTATAGTTTGAGGTTTCACATTTAAGTCTTTAATCCATATTGAGTTAATTTTTATATAAGGTGTAAGAAAGGGTCCAACTTCAGTTTTCTGCATATAGCTAGCCAGTTTTCCCAGCACCATTTACTAAATAGGGAATCCTTTTCCCATTGCTTTTGTCTGGTTTGTTGAAGATTAAATTGTTGTTGGTGTGTGGTCTTATTTCTGAGTTCTCTATTTTGTTCCATTGGTCTATATGTCTGTTGTTGTACTAGTACCATGATGTTTTAACCAAAACCACTGTAACCACTGTAGCATTGTGGTATAGTTTGAAGTTGGGTAGCCTGATTGCTTAGAATTATCTTGTCTATCTGGGCTCTTTCTTGTTTCCATATGAATCCTAAAGTAGTTTTTTCTAATTCTTTGAAGAATGTCAATGGTAGTTTAATGGGCATAGCATTGAATCTATAAATTACTTTGGGCAGTATTGCCATTTTAATGATACTGATTCTTCCTATTCATGAGCATGGAATGTTTTTCCATTTGTTTGTGTCCTCTCTGATTTCTTTGAGCAGTGGTTTGTAGTTATCCTTGAAGAGGTCCTTCACTTTCCTTGTTAGCTGTATTCCTAAATATTTTATTCTTTTTGTAGCAATTGTGAATGGGAGTTCATTCATGATTTGGCTTTCTTCTTGCCTGTTGTTGGTGTATAGGAATGCTAGTGATTTTTGCCTATTGACTTTTGTACCCTGAGACTTTGCTTAAGTTGCTTATCAGCTTAAGAAGCTTTGGGTCTGAGACTATGGGGTTTTCTAGATATAGGATCATGTTATCTGCAAACAAAGATAATTTGACTTCCTCTCTTCCTATTTGAATACCCTTTATTTGTTTCTCTTGCCTGTTTGTCCTGGCCAGAACTTCCAATACTATGTTAAATAGGAGTGGTAAGAGAGGGCATTCTTGTCTTGTGCCTGTTTTCAAGGGGAATGCTTCCAACTTTTGCCCATTCAGTATAACATTGGCTGTGGGTTTGGCATATATGGCTCTTATTATTTTTAGGCATATTACTTCAATATCTAGTTTACTGGGAGTGTTTAAAATGAAGGGATGTTGAATTTTATCGAAGGCCTTTGTATCTATTGAGGTAATCATATGGTTTTTGTCTTTAGTTCTGTTTATGTAATGAATCACATTTATTAGTTTGTGTATGTTGAACTAACCTTGCATCCTGGGGATGAAACCAACTTGGTCATGTGGATAATCTTTCAGATATGCTACTGGATTCAATTTGCCAGTATTTTATTGATATTTTTTGCATCGATGTTCGTCAGGGTATTGGCCTGAAGTTTTCTTTCTTTTTTGTGTCTCTGCTAGGTTTTGGTAGCAGGCTGATGCTGGTCTCATATAATGAGTTATGGAAGAGTTCCTGTTTTTCAATTTTTTTGGAACAGTTTCAGTAGAAATAGTATTAGCTCTTCTTTGTACCTCTGGTAGAATTCAGCTGTACCTTTGTGTGATTCTGGGCTTTTTTTTGGTTGGTAGGCTATTGATTACAGCCTCAATTTCAGAATTAATTATTGGTCTATTCAGGGATTTAATTTATTCCTAGTTCAATTTTGGGAGGGTGTATCAGAATTTTCTAATTTATATACATAGATGTGTTTGTAATATTCTCTGATGGTTGTTCTTATTTCTGTGGGATCAGAGCTGATACCATTGATTTGTTTTATGCGACCACCGGAGCAGGCACCAGGGATGAGGCAAGTAGGCAAGGTGAAAAAAAACTTTATTAGCTAGCCAATGTGAAGGAGGAAAGGGCGAGGTTCACTGGTCTCCTGCAGTGGAGGCCGAGGAAGTCACTCCAGCATTCTCCGGCGAGGTTCCTAGGTCCGCATATGAGGAGGGTCCAAGGAAGTTCGCGCCCATGTCTTCCGGGAGGGGCCTTTTATGGATGGGGCTTGAGGTGGGCAGGACAGGGGTGGGGGGTAAGGGCGTCTTCATAGGCGTGGCTGGGTAAGTTTCGGTTTCTTTGTTTTGATGTCACAATGCGCAGGCGCAGACAATCGGTGTTTTTCCCGGGTGTGGGATTTTTTCCCAGGCGCGGGAAAGTTGCTGATGAAGAACCCGGAACTGCGCCATCTTGTTTATCTTCTTTACCTTCTTCCATCTTGTCCTTTCTCCCTCACCCGAACAATCATCCTTATCATTTTGATTGCATTTATTTGAATCTTCTCTCTTCTTTATTAGTCTAACTAGCAGTCTATCTATTTTATTATTATTTTTTTAAAAACAGCTCGTGGATTTGTTGATTTTTTAAAGGGTTTTTCATGTCTCTATCTCTTTCAGTTCAGCTCTGATGTTGATTATTTCTTGTCTTCTGCTAGCTTTGGGCTTTGTTTGCTCTTAGTTTTCTAGTTCTTTTCATTTTTATGTTAGGTTGTTAACTTGAGATCTTTCTAGCTTCTTGATGTTGGCATTTTAGTGCTATGCATTTCCCTCTTAACACTGCTTTAGCTGCATCCCAGAGATTCTGGTATGTTGTATCTTTGTTCTCATCAGTTTCAAAAAAACTTCTTGATTTCTGCTTTGATTTCATTATTTAACCCCAAAGTGACTCAGGAGCAGGTTGTTCAATTTCCATGTAGTTGTATGGTTTTGAGTAAATTTCTTAATCTTGAGTTCTAATTTGATTGTGCTGTGGTCTGAGAGTGTTATGATTTCAGTTCTTTTGCATTTGTTGAGGAGTGTTTTACTTATGATTATGTGATTGATTTTAGAGTAAGTGCTATGTGGCAGTGCAAGGAATGTATATTCTGTTATTTTTGGGTGGAGAGTTCTGTAGATGTTGATTAGGTCCACTTGATTCAGAGCTGAGTTCAGGTCCTGAATATCTTTGTTAATTTTCTCTCTTGATGATCTGTCTAATATTGTCAGTGGGGTGTTAAAGTCTCCCACTATTATTGTGTGGGAGTTGAAGTCTCTTAGACAGTCTCAAAGAACTTGCTTTATGAATCTGGGTGCTCCTCTACTGGGTGCATATATATTTTGGAGAGTTAGCTCTTCTTGTTGAATTGAACCCTTTACCATTATGTAATGCTGTTCTTTTTCTTTTTTGATCTTTGTTGGTTTAAAGTCTATTTTGTCAGAAACCAGGATTGAAACCCCTGCTTTTTTTCTGTTTTCCATTTGCTTGGTAGGTGTCCCCTCATCCCTTTATTTTGAGCCTATGTGTGTCTTTGCATGTGAGATGGGTCTCTTGAAGACAGCATACCAATGGTTCTTGGTTCTTTCTCTAGATTGCCATTCTATGTCTTTTAACTGTGGCATTTAGCTGATTTACATTTAAAGTTAGTGTTGTTTTATGTGGATTTCAAGAGAGGAGTGGGCTGGCCTGACTGAAAAGCAGCAGTAGCAGCAGCAGCAGCAAGGTTTAAAGAGGCAGTACACTCTGAAAGATGAGGCAGATTGGGCTGTATGAGAGAGTGAACCAGTAGCAGTTAGTGCTGGGGGACTCTATGAGAATCTTACATGATTATTTATGAAGGGGCATGAGGGGTGTCACTTGTAATCATGTTTTAGGTGGTTTCCTTGGACCTGCATGTTTTGTGGTTGTACATGCTAGTACACATGTTGTATGTCTCATTTGTATTTAAAATCTCCACCCAGGGTGTGTTTTTTACTATGATTATGAGTAAAAGGCTATTTACTCTAGGGTAAGTTACTGGGGGAGTGAGCATACTCATCAGCAGGGAAAGTCTGTACCATGGTTATCTCTGACTAGGGCCTGATAATTTCCTTCAGATCCAGAGGAGCCCAAACACAAGGTCACAAGTAGTTAGTGTAGCCATTGTCTTTCTCGTTGACTGTCAGTTGAGCAGCACTGACTATCAGTGGGAGGTGTCTCCAAGACTCTTCCTCAGGGGCTCTCTTGTCTGTTTGTTTCTGGCTGTGTGCCTTCTCTAACAATGTTACAACATCAAATTCAAAATGCAAGATAGACCAATAGATTTTAGTATAACAGAGAAGTTTATTGTTATGGTTTCAGATTCCATATTGTAATTAATATTTGTTGAATCTTGGTGTACAATTATCTGGAAAGGCTTTTAGAATACTCTGCCCTTTTCCAACTATATGGATTTTATTCATATAGGCTGGATTTATAGGCTAGATTTTATTCATATGCTTTAACATTAAACAACATTTTATAACTGATTGAATGCAGAAGCAAGTATGAGAATCCAGCTGTTTTTTATGAAGCCACATGCTAAAGACATTTTTGAAAATGTGAAACAAAATGCCACTGCTTTCACTCAATATATTTGTTTTGGAAAATAAAGTTATTTCTCATAAAAATATGTTATTACTTTGCTGTAAGTAAATTATTATTTAAAATGACTCAATGAACATGTGATTTCAAAACATCCTTGTGTTCATTTCTAAATTACATATTAATACCTATAATCTACATAAATAAAAGATCTTTAAAGTTCTCAATAATTATTAAGAGTACAAAAGGGTCCTGAAACCACACAGTTTGGGACAACTGAGATTGAGAAAGATGAAACTTAACTGGGTTATCCGGAAAGGCTTGTCTGTGGAGGTGACATTTGAGTTGAGAATTGAATGATGAGAAAGAAGCAAGGTAAAGATTTAGGAGAAGAGCATTCCAGGCAATGAGTGGAGGTGGGGAGCAGGCAGTGAAAAAACTCTGAGTGAAAGAGTTTTGAGTGTTCCCAGGAATAAAGAAGCCAGTAGGACATCTGGTGAGAGTGTTGGGCCAGGATCAGGTCATCAGGGTCTTATGAATTGCAATAAGACTGAATATGTAATGGGATTCTATTTGAGAGGTATAGGTAGGGTAGCTATAAGATTTGACTTTCATCTTTAAAAGATCACTTTTTTAAAACCATATAAAAACTAGACTGTAGGTTTTGAGAGTAGAAGACGTATTTAAGTGTTAGAAAGCAGTTGCAGGCTGGGTGCTGTGGCTCACACTTGTAATCCCAGTACTTTGGGTGGGTGAAGCAGGTGTATTGCTTGAGTCCACTAGTTCAAGACATGACTGGGCAACGTGGAAAAACTTCATCTCTACAAAAAATACAAAAACTAGCCAGTCCAAGGAGACTGCCTGAAACATGATTAAAAGTGACTATGGTGACCCACATCTGTAGTTCCAGCTACTTGGAGGCTAAGCAAAGATCATACCACCTCACTCCAGCTTGGGTGGCAGAGAAAGACTCTGTGTTGAAAAAAGATAGTGGTTGCAGTAGCTAGGAGAGAGGTAATGGGAACCTGTGCTGTTTTAACAATGGAGATCAGATTTAGAATATACTTTTTTGAAGGTAGAAATGACATAATTAAATGTAGCTTGTGAGGGAAAATTATAAAGTGGAGTTTGGTCAGAACAACTGGATGGATTATGGTGTCATTCATTGAAGACTGAGAGAGGTACAGTTTTAGCTGACAAGAGGAGGAATCAGGAACTCCGTTTTGTACTATTTCATAAGTACTCTTATTTCCACATTTAAAAAATGAGGATGCTGTGTCTGAAAGAGGTTATAAAACTTGTCAAAAGTCACAGGTCTATAAATGGTGGAGGCAGGATTTAACCCTAGGCAGTCCAATTTTAGAGGCTGCTCTCTCATCCATTAAGATAAAGAAAGATACTTTGGTTGTGGAAAGGTGACCTCAAGTGATCTTTAATGAGTGATAAAATATAAATCAGATCTTCCCTTCATTCCCCAGCTCATTAAATTTCTCCCTGACTTTCCACTGGCACAGAGAAGAAAATTCAGACTTGCAAGGTTTGGCTCCTGCTTGTCTTTCCAGCCTCACCTCCTACCACTCATCCTCTTGCCATGCTTCAAAACAATGGCCCTGCTTCTGTTCCTAGAACATGGCAAGCCCCTTCCTGGGGTAAGGGATATGCACATTGCTGTTGCCTCTGCCTGAAATGCTCTTTCCCCAGCAGTTTGCCTGACTGGCTCATTCTCACCTTTTAGGTCTCAGGTCAAAGTCACCTTTTCAGAGGGAACTTCCTTGACCACTTATTCTCAAGGAGCTCTCCGAGGCAAAACCTATCTTAGCCCCTTGTTTATTTCCTTATAAATATTTTTATAATATGAAATTATCTTATTTACTTATTTCTTCATTTTATACCACAGGGTTTTTTACCACCAGACTGTGGGTTCCACAAGGGGAAGCTCAGTGTTCTTTCACCGCTGCACTGTTAGGGCCCAAAATAATATCTAGAACAGGCTATGCGTTTGGCAAACATTTGAGTGTTGAATGAATAAATGAAGTACTTTACAAGTGGTGAGTAAAGAAACAGATATTTATAGGGTGCCAAAGAAATAGAGGGAATGATTAGCTCTACTCATTTATTAACCTGAAACAGGACCGATGCTGTTGGAATGAGGAGTGGCCTAGGAAGTCTTCCAGTCCAATGTTTTCTTCCCTACACAAACTGCTTGAAGTTCTTCATTTTGATGTGTTAACACATCCTGAATTACCACAGCATAAGACTGTTTACCAAACATTAACAACTGTTTCTCTTTTTTCCATTTGCTCTTAAAAGACAGATACTCCTGGGAGAGTAAACAAAATGACAGTCACATTTTAGTGGAAAACAGTCCAATCAGCTCCTTTTCTAATAATCTGGACCCTGGAGTGCAGTCGCTGGTCATTCAGAGGATGGCCCAGGCACCAGGCAGCTGAAGTGAAGGGGAGTATAGAAGTGAGTGAAGGGCACAGACAAGGACATGAGACAATTCCAAAGTCAAGTTCCTTTTTTCTCAGGTCTGAACTTCGTAGTCGAATGATGTTTCAACCCCATTCAGGTTGGCTGTAACTTAGTTCATGAGATGTCAAAGTCAGTTATTTAAACCACCCCACATGAATTCGACTGTAAAGGCACTTTACTACCAAAGATTTAACTGATGCAACCTTTGCAGGAGAATCTTATGAATTATTGAAATGGTAGAAGCAGCAGCAAGCAGTTACCTAATTTGCCTTTGATGATGAATGGCAGGGATTTAGAGATTAATCTCTTTATTTGAGACTTATTTTCTGTTGAATGAAGATGTAGACACTATCATTTGAGTTGGACTAGAGTGGAAAATATCTTTCCAAAGTTTATTAGCTTTCCAGCTATGAATGTAATAAACAGCTTTTTGCAAATTAATGTTTGTTTTCATTCTTACGGTTTTAGCAATTGTTTTCTATTCTGGGGGATAGAAGTGGAGGTGTTGACTTGGGAATAAATTACCTCTGTGGTCTGTAGTTTAAGGCATTGTGATGTAGGCATTTTCTGTGAAGTGAAAAAAATGACTTTTTGAGGGCATCTATTGCTTGTGCTATTTTATGTTACCTATCAAGAGAAAACTTAATTCCTTAAATTCAGAGCAATATTTTCTTCTTTTAAATAAATTCTACTTTACTAGAATTTAATATGCACTCATATGAAATAAAGCATTTTCTTTTTCAAGGACTAATGGTGAATATTTTTATCTTCAGAATATTTTAAAATGTTAATTAGGTTCATGGAATTATTACAAATTCTGAGTAGTTTAAAATTATAATAAGAATCTTAAAATTTTAAGGTATAGCCCAGGATACTGTCTTACAACTGGCTAATCTAAATTCAGAACTTTCTTCCTCTGTTGTTTATTCTTTCATCTCTGAGGCCTACAACAGAACTGGCATATAATAGATGTTTTGTAAATATGTGATGAATGGATGTGGCTGAATGAATTTTAAAAGTTCTGTTTAATGACATTGAAGTATGGTTGTCTTAACAGTATGCACTTTAATAGAATTATAGAGAAATCAAAGTCAGTCCCTTAAGTCCTTTTGATTAGTCTTTCCCCAGTGAGTTTGGAAGACAATAATTGTTAGTATAATGTTCAAAAATTAAGCAACATAAAATGCCAATAAAGAAATTGAAATCAATTTTTAAGTTTTATGGTAACATATATTCCTAAAGAAGTGGTTATGATGTAATTCTTATCAGCAGTAGGAATTTTCATGAGTAAGAAAATAACTAGTATAAAAGCAGTTACTGTTCTATTGGTTGCGGGGTTTGTTGTATGAGCAATTCATCATTGCTACATTCTCTACATTTGTATTCCTGTCACACAGCCATACACCCAGCACCATGTTTCCTTAACTATTTTTTGATTCCTGAACCAGGAAGCATGAAAGTAGAATGACTATTTCTAAATATAAAAGGAGTATCATGATTTCAACTTTATTATGAGCAAGTGAGCCAATGTATTGAAAACAGTGGCAGTAAATCAAGACCTTATGAGCTTATGAGTTCAGAGCTCACTCTTTCTTACTAGTCAGAGGAGACTTGGAAATATTTTATAGTATGATTTTATAGTATGTTTTTATAGTATTATTGACAGTGATAGATTCAGTCTATATGCTAAGTCAGTCTCTCCCTCTCTCTTGTGCTTGACACCTAGAGATGTTTCTAAAGTCTGTTCCAGAGACGTTACAATACTTTCATTGGAGGTTAGTTGAACAGTAATAAATCATTGAATCCCTGAAGCCAAATATACTCCTTTGGCTATAATCTACACAAGGGCCATGGCTAATATTTCATCCTGCTTTGCAGTCCTTTGTGGTTTCTTTATAGTTGCACTTCTAAAGACCAAAAGCATTTGGAGTCTTAGATCTTCAGAGATACATCATGTACCTTAACATTTCCTTTGCTTTGGAAGCAGAGAAAATTTTAAACGGAAGTTACTGAACAAGAGAACTATGGGGCATATAGGTGTCATCTTAGAAAAGATAATTAACTTTGATCTCAAGAATAATGTACTAAGTGGGGATAATAAAGCTTTCATTGAATTTTAGCATTGCCTTGTTAAAACTGGCTTTATTGCAGTTTTGTACTTCTCTTAAAAAATAAAAGATGGCTATGTAACTAAAATACATTAAGTCTGAAGTGCATAAGGCTGAACATATTCAGCATGGCTTAATGTGAATAACGAGAAAGTGTTCTGCATTTTGGCATGATATGATCTTGTATATAATTTGTTTTTTTCTGCATCTTTTTCCTGTGAGACAGAATGTGCCTGCTCTTTGTATGATTTATAATTATTTGACTCACAAGTCTGGAGATATGTTTATGCTTTTGAATTTAAATTCAACAATATCAAAGTGCCAGTGTGTCTAATGATTAATAGGCAAGACAGAGAATTGGGAGAATTTGACTGCAGATCCTGAATGTATGGTTTTATTTTCTTTCTAACAATCCTTCCACTGTCAACTTATGTCTTCCAATTATACAATTGTTAAATACTTAATAAGGAGAACTTGGAAACTATAGGAAACTAAAACAAAAGAAACAGCCTCTTTTCAGAGATAACCAGCGTCAGTCAAGAGTTTGAAGTTTCTTTTCAGTTTATAAGTTGAAAGTTTTAAAAACATAATTTGTAAATATATCTTTAAGTATTTAAAATCTTTTTTTTCATGTAACACCCTTAGAAATATGATTTTCTGCATCATAAATAATGAATATAGTGAGGATTTGTAATAAATATTTGTGTTGTTCTTAGAACTTTAGTTTTATTGGATAAGGATCAATTTTGCTCTTTGGTAAATCTTTTAATGACATTTATATCATATTTAGCATCATGATTACATTTAAATAATTAAAAAGTTACCTCCAGAAACCCAGTATCTTTTTGCTCAAATATGCAACTTACTTACTTTTGTCAGTTGGTACATTGTGAGACTCTAAAAGGCATGCTGACAGATTTCCTTGAAGGTTTGATGCCATGCTGTCTCACATGCTTGGACATTTTGAGAATCTTCATTCTAGAGTCAGTCTTGAAACTCTTTGAAGGGGTTTGGGTACCTTAAAGTAACACTGATGTGTTTTACATAGAATTGAATTGTTGCTAAAATATCAGGCTTCAAATTTGCTCTTATTTATTTTATTCTTCCTCCAATATGAAACTTAGAAGAACCTATTTCCTCATTAGGTCAATTTGGGAAAATGATCTAGTGAGCTTTTTAATTTTTGCTGGATTGGCTTAAGTGAGTCTTTTAAAAAAATTTTATTTCATTAATGTGCTTAAAAGTAGTAAAAACGTAGTGAATTTCAATACAAATAATGTGTGTGCAAAATACTTTTTAAAAAAACAACTAAAAAAACTCCTGTAAGAAAAATAAACAAAACAAAACAAAACCTTAATAAATCCAAGGGGACTCCCTCTGAACTTAAGGGATAACTTGTCAGTGTGTGACAGATGCTTTCTTTGTCTGATACATTACTTTGGGTAATTATTTAAGTGTGTGTTACTATGAATCATTGGTATAGCAGTAACTCGGTTTTGAAATTACTTTCAGTTTTTGCATGTCTCTACACACAATTTGGGTAAATATATATATTGCCACCATTAGTTTATATTAGTAATTTTTATTTAAATTTGAAAGGGAGAGGGAGACCGAAAGATCCTCATGCCATTTACTTTTCAGAATGCTAGAGAAAGCTTCAGATTATAACAAGAGAACTCACTCCCAAAACTGAGAGCTAATTTTATGCAACTAACATTAACCAGAAGTGTTGTTTCAGTAATTTCAGTTCAATGTCAATGACATTGGCTAGCTTAAAGATTTTTTTTTTTTTGAGACTGAGTCTGGCTCTGTCGCCCAGGCTGGAGTGCAGTGGCCGGATCTCAGCTCACTGCAAGCTCCGCCTCCCGGGTTCACGCCATTCTCCTGCCTCAGCCTCCTGAGTAGCTGGGACCACAGGCGCCCGCCACTTCGCCCGGCTAGTTTTTTGTATTTTTTAGTAGAGACGGGGTTTCACCTTGTTAGCCAGGATGGTCTCGATCTCCTGACCTCGTGATCCGCCCGTCTCGGCCTCCCAAAGTGCTAGGATTACAGGCTTGAGCCACCGCGCCCGGCCTAGCTTAAAGATTAAAATCAAGATTAATTTTAAAAAATACTATGTAGATACACTTAAAATTTTAAAATAAATATTTTCTATTAAAAGTAAGAATAGTTATTATTGGACATTTGAGAATAACAGATCATAGAGAAAAGAAAATAAGGCCGGGTGCGGTGGCTAACACCCGTAATCCCAGCACTTTGGGAGGCAGAGGTGGGTGGATCACGAGGTCAGGAGTTCAAGACTAGCCTGGCCAAGATGGTGAAACCCTGTCTCTACTAAAAATACAAAAATTAGCCAGGCGTGGTGGTGGGTGCCTGTAATCCCAGCTACTTGGGAGGCTGAGGCAGAGAATTGCTTGAACCCGGGAGGTGGAGGTTGCAGTGAGCCGAGATCGTGCCACTGCACTCCAGCCTGGGAGAAAGAGTGAGACTGTGTCTCAAAAGAAAAAAAAATAAAATAAAATAAAATAATCACACAATTACCTGATATAATCCTTATTTATACTTCTAGATACTCAAATACTATTCATATGTGGAGTCATAACATATGTAACTATTGTTGAACTCTCAATGTATCAGCAGAAAACCTGTTAATATAGTAAAGCTTATCTAGAACTTGTGGTAAGAAAGTCACCACCTTGAAAGAGACTTTGAAGTGGCTCAAAATGGAAAAATTAGAGAAGGGTATTTAAAGAGTTTTTAGGCCTGAGATGAGATATATTTTTTGTCATTTAGCATTTATAACTATTAGAATTAGACATTTTTGTATTGAGTTTTATTATGTTTATGGACACATATATTATTATTGCTTTTATCTATTTTTGGTAACTTACACAGACAAATTAGAAAGTATTTTTTAGTGAAAATTTTATATTTACCTCTATTTAAACCAGATTTTTCTAATGATAGGTCTGCCAGATGTTTAAATAATTTTTTTTCAATCTGATTGTCACTGGATTGTGAATAAACCTCACTATTCTTATTACATTCTTAGGGGCAATCTCAGTATGGCAGCTTGATTAACAAGTAAATGAATTGTGAACACTTACCTCTCAAAAGGGAAGGTCAAAGAAATTTAATCCTGGTATCTATTATATTATGCTTATATGAATAAAAGGCAACCTCAGAAATGACGTTCATAAACCCCACCCCTAAACACTTCTTTCTTTTGCTACATCATGGTAATAATTCTCCCTGTTTGTAGGCTGAATACAGTGCACTAGGAAATCAGATATATTTTTCAGCTGTGTTAAAAGACTTTTTTTTGTTTTTATGTGTATAAAGACTATGTATTAACTAAGCAAACTACATCTCATAAACAGTAGTGATAAAAAATGTTCAACATTTACAGGTTTTAAGAAACAAGTTCATTTCAAAATGACAATTCTGGTGAGATGCAAAATAATGTGGAAATACATTGCAGGGTTATAAGTGTTTGTAGGAAAGAGCTTTGTTTTATTTTATTTCACTGTCAACAGAATGTAGGCACACTTGGCAATACTTGGGCTCTCTGTTTTTACAATTAAAAAGACAGAACATTTTAATAGTTCTCATAACTTTGACTAGTTTACTCAATACTTTTGATTAAAGCATTCTTATTCTAACTGATTGTTGATATGGTTTGGCTCTCTGTCCCCACCAGAATCTCATCTTGAATTGTAATCCCCACATGTTGAAAGAGGGACCTGGTGAGAGGTGATTGGATCATGGTGGTGGTTTTCCCCCATGCTGTTCTCATGATAATGAATGAGTTCTCATGAGACCTGATTATTTAAGTGTGGCACTCCCTTGCACGCACTCTCTTTCTCTCTCCTACTGCCTTGTGAAGAAGGTGCTTACTTTTTTTGCGCCTTCTGCCAGCCATGACTGTAGGTTTCCTGAGGCCTCCCCAGCCATGCAGAACTGTGAGTCAATTAAACCTCTTTTCTTTATAAACTACCCAGTGTCACGTAGTTCTTTACAGCAGTCTGAAAATGGACTAATACAGAAAATTGGTACCAAGAGTGAGTTATTGCTATAAAGATACCTAAAAATGTGGACATGACTTTGGAACTGGGTAACAGGCAGAGGATGGAACAGTTTGTAGGGCTTGGAAGAAGACAGAAAGATATGGGAAAGTTTGAAACTTCCTAGAGACTTGTTGAATGGTTTTGACCAAAATGCTAATAGTGATATGGACAATGAAGTCCAGGCTGAGGTGGTTTCAGATGGACATGAGGAACTTATTGGGAACTGGAGCAAAGGTCACTCTTGCTATGCTTTAGCAAAGAGACTGGTGGCATTTTGCTTCTGCCCTAGAGATCTGTGGAACTTTGAACTTGAGAGAGATGATTTAGGGTATTTGGCAGAATAAATTTCTAAGCAGCAAAGCATTCAAGAGGTGACTTTTTTTTTTTCCTGAAAGTGTATAGTCGTATGCACTTGTTCACAAAGAGATGATCTGTCATGTTCACAAGGAGATGATTTGAAATGGAAACTTAACGTTTAAAAGGGAAGAAGAACATAAAAATTTGAAAAACTTATTGCCTGACCATGTGGTTGAAAAGAAAAACCCATTTTCTGGAGAGAAATTCAAGCCAGCTGCAGAAATTTGCACAAGTAACGAGGAGCTGAATGTTAATAGCCAAGAAAATGTAGAATATGCCTCCAGAGCATTTCTGAGATCTTCTTGGCAGCTCCTCCCATCACGGGCTTGGAGGCCTAGCAGGAAAGAATGGTTTTGTTGGTGGGGCCTAGAGCCTTGCCGCCTTGTGCAGCCTTGGGACATGGCTTCTTGCATCTCAGCCACTCCAGCTCTAGCCATGGCTAAAAGGAGCCAAGGTACAGCTCAGGCTGTTGCTCCAGAGGGTGCCAGTCCCAAGTGTTGGTGGTTTCCATGTGGTGTTGGGTCTGTGGGTATGCAGAAGAGAAGAGTTGAGGATTGGGAACCTCCATCTAGATTTCAGAGGAGATATGGAAATACCCAGATGTCCAGGCAGAAGTCTGCAGCAGAGATGGAGCCCTCATGGAGACCCTTGACTTGGGCAATTCAAGGGAAAATATGGGGTTGGAAGGTTGGAACCCACACAAAGAGTTCCCACACTGGGGCACTGCCTAGTGGATCTGTGAGAAGAGGGCCACTGTCATTCAGACCCCAGAATTGGTAGATCCACTGACATCGTGCACCATGCACCTGGAAAAGCCACAGGCACTCAATGCCAGCCTGTGAAAGCAGCTATGGGGGGTGTACCATGAAGAGCCACAGAAGCAGAGCTGCCCAAGACCGTGGAAGCCCACCCCATGCATCAACATGCCCTGATGTGAGACATGGTGTCAAAGGACATCATTTTGGAGCTTTAAGATTTAACGACTGCCCTACTGGGTTTGAGACTTGCATGGGGCCTGTAGCCCCTTGGTTTTGATGAATATCTTCTTTTGAAATGGGAACATTTACCCAATGCCTGTACCCTCATTGCATCTTGGAAATAACTAACTTGTTTTGGATTTTACAGGCTCACAGGTAGGGGGAACTTACCTTGTCTCAGATGAGACTTTGGACTTGGACTTTTGGGTTAATGCTGGAATGAGTTAAGACTTTGGGGGACTGTTGGGAAAGCATGACTGTTTTGAAATGTGAGAAGGACATGAGATTTTGGAGGGGCCAAAGGTGATATGATATGGTTTGGTGCTGTGTTCCCACCCAGATCTCATCTCAAATTGTAATCCCCACATGTCAAGGGAGGGACCTCATGGGAGGTGATTGGATCATGGGGGCAGTTTCCCCCATGCTGTTCTCATGATAGTGAATTACTTCTCATGAGATCTGATAGTTTAGAAGTGTGGCATTTCCTTGCATGCTTTCTCTCTCTTGCCTGTTGCCTTGTGAAGAAGATGCTTGCTTCTCCTTTGCCTTCTGCTGTGATTGTCAGTTTCCTGAGGCCTCCCCAGCTGTGTGGAACTTTGAGTCAATTAAACTTCTTTTCTTTATAAATTACCCAGTCTCAGGTAGTTCTTTATGTGAAAATGGGCTAACAGAAATGCATATTTAAGGATGTCAAGCAAACCAAAGGAAAAGTAAGTGTTAATTGAATTATAGTTTGTAGACACACTACCTCAGTGCTTAGGATAAGTGAGTTTTAATTTTTTAAAGTTAGTTTTATAAAGGTAGGCTGGATGATTTCAAAGATGGGCCTTGCAAAGTGGAAACATTAATTAGGCAAATTTTATAACATAATAGCCTTGGATTGATTAACAGAGCATGGCATAAGTCTTGAATGGAGATTTGATAAGTGAACTATATTTGATAAGTGAGTGGTCTGCTCAGGTGAGGAGAGCGTTGCCTCAGAAATCAATTTTCAGGGATTTCCATGGCAGGAAAATTATTTGTTGGTTTATAGTCTTAATTTTTCTGGGCAAATAACTGAGTCATGTTGATCATGTAGTCTTACTTCTTAGTCCTAAGATCATCTTAATATAGGTGGTCACAGTTCTCGCTGTTTTATAGAAACTTTTTCTTACTTAACATATATATCATGAAAGTTAGTACAAAAAGACATGAATTCCAGACAGGCATAATCACCTCTCCTTGGACAGTGTCTTAAAGTATACACAAAGAGGACAGGGTTAAGTGGGAAAAAAATTTATATTTTTATCTGAGCAAATGCCTGGTGAGTTGTGCACAGGATTTATTCTTCGGATTTAACCTGAGCTTCTCTTCCCAGCCTTAAGTTCCATCTTAACCCCAGTTAGCTGCCAAGCCTGAAACAATAACTCAGTCAGGTACTTGACTGGGCAAAGTAGAGGGAGTATGCTGTTCAGATACCAAATGGGCCTGGCTCCATTTATAAATCTAGCAACTTGGAATAAAAGTAAGAGATATAAAAAACAATTCAAGTATGATGGCCTTTCATATATCCAAGAAGCATCCAGGAATCTGAGCAAACTAATTAACAAGTCCTAAGGGCATGAGTGGGCAGAGATAATCAAGATGGCAAATGAGTAGAAGAATAAGCTTTCCTTTACTCCCTGGGTGAAAGCCTACCCTCCTCTAAGAGCACAGAAGGTTCTACTATGTCATTCAAAATTTAACAAAAACATATTTTTAAATCGTTTAAACTGTATCCATTTGTTGAACTTTGGGATGAGCATCCTTTTCATTTATGTTATTTTGTATACGCTTAATATTTCTTTAGCTTTAATTTCTAATGGTATAATTAGTGGGTAAAAGGAATGCATATTTTTATGGGGCTCTTGATCCGTAATGCCACACTGTCCTAAGTTATATGTATTTACCTTTTATTTTCCATCTTTGATAGCAGTGGGTGTCCATCATCTGAGTATAATACATTTAAGTATAGTCATCCTGGCCAGGCGCGGTGGCTCACGCCTGTAATCCCAGCACTTTGGGAGGCCGAGGCGGGCGGATCACGAGGTCAGGAGATCGAGACCATCCTGGCTAACACGGTGAAACCCCGTCTCTACTAAAAATACAAAAAACTAGCCGGGCGAGGCGGCGGGCGCCTGTAGTCCCAGCTACTCGGGAGGCTGAGGCAGGAGAATGGCGTGAACCCGGGAGGCGGAGCTTGCAGTGAGCCGAGATCGCGCCACTGCACTCCAGCCTGGGCGACTAAGCGAGACTCTGTCTCAAAAAAAAAAAAAAAGTATAGTCATCCTACTCTGCTATCAAACACTGGGTATGTTTGTACCCTTTAACCCATTTCTCTGCATCCTCCTTCCTTTCCCCCATGAACCTTCTCCAGTCTCTATTATCTATTTATCCACTCTCTACCTCCATGGATTCAATTTTTTTAGCCCTTACATATAGATGAGAACATGCAATACTTATCTTTTTGTGCCTGTCTTATTTCACTTAAGATAATGACCTCCTGTTCCATCCATGTTGCGCAAATGACACGTTTTCATTCTTTTTTTGTGGTCAAATAGTACTCCATTGCATATATATACATCACATTTTCTTTATTCATTCTTCTGTTGCTGGACACTTAGGTTGATTCCATATCTTTGCTCTTGTGAATAGTGCTATTAGGTTGGTGTGAAAGTAATGTTTTTTTGTTTTTTGTTTTTTTAAACATTTACAATTACATTTGCACCGACCTAATACAATAAACATGTGAGTGCAGGTGTCCTTGTGAAATATTATTTTTTTTTTCTTTTGGGTAGATAGCCAGTAGTGGGATTGCTGAATCAAATGGTAATTCTATTTTTAGTTTTTTGAGAAATCTCCATACTTTTTTCAGTAGTGGCTATACTAGTTTACATTCCTAACAACAGTTAGGAATTTTTCTGCATCCTTAACAACATCTGTTAATTTTTTATGTTCAAATAATAGCCATTCTAACTGGGGTAAGATAATTTTTCATTGTGGTTTTGTCTTGCACATCTCTGATGATTAGTATTGTTGAGCATTTTTTTCATATACCTGTGGTCATTTATATGTCTTATTTTAAGAAATGCCTACTCATGTACTTTGCCCACTTTTAAATGGGACTACTTATTTTGTTCCTGCTGAGTTGAGTTCCTTGTATGTTCTGGATATTAGTCACCTATCAGATGAATAGTTTGCAAATATTTTCTCCCATTCAACAGGTTGTCTGTTTACTCTATTGATTATTTTGTTTGCTCTGCACAAGCTTTTAGGTCTAATTGTCTCATTTGTTTATTTTTGCTTTTGTTTTTGTTTTGTGTATGCTTTTGAGGTCTCAGTGATAAATTTTTTGCCTAGACTAATATCCAAGAGTTTTTCCTAGATTTTCTGCCAGTATTTTTATAGTTTAGGTTCTTATAATTAAGTCTTTAATTTATTTTGGATTGATTTTTGTATGTGATGTGAGACAGCAGTCTAGTTTCATTCTTCTACATGTAGCTGTCCAATTTTCTCAGCACCATTTATTAAAGAAGGCATCTTTTCCCTAATGTAACTTCTTGTCAACTTTGTGGAAGATCAGTTGGCTGTAAATATGTGGCTGTATTTCTGGGTTCTCTATTTTGTTTCATTGCTTCACATGTCTATTTTCATATCAATACCATGCTGCTTTGTTTACTATAGCCTTTTAATATATTTTTAAGTCGGATAATGTGATACCTAAAGCTTTGTTCTTTTTGCTCACAATGGCTTTGGCTATTTGGGCTCTTTTTGGTTCTGTATGAATTTTAGGATTGTTTTTTCTAATTCTGTGAAGGATGATGTTGCTGTTTTGGTGGAATTACATTGAATCTGTAGACTGCTTTGGGCAGCAGTATTTTTTTTTTTTTTTTTTTAAGATGGAGTTTCACTCTTACTGCCCAGGCTAGAGTGGAATGGCATGGTTTTGGGTCACTGTAACTTCTGCCTCCTGGGCTCAAGCTATTCTCCTGCATCAGACTCCCAAGTAGCTGGGATTATAGGCGTGTGCCACCACACCCAGCTAACTTTTGTATTATTAGTAGAGACAAGGTTTCACCATGTTGGCCAGGCTAGTCTCGAATTCTTGACCTCAGGTGATCTGCTCGCCTCGGCCTCCCAAAGTGTTGGGATTACAGGCTTGAGCCACCACACCCGGCCCAGTATGATCATTTTAACAATATTAATTCTTCAGATGTATTAGTATGGGATGTTTTTCCACTTGTTTGTGTCATTGATCATTTCTCTCATTAGTATTCTGAAGTTTTCCTTGTAGAGATACTTTACCTCCTTGGTTAAATTTATTTCTAGGTATTTTTGGTAGCAATTGAAAATCAAATTGCCTTCTTGATTTTTGTCTTGGCTGTATCATTATTGGTATATAGAAATGCTACTGATTTTGTACATTTATTTTGTATTCTGAAACATCATTGAATTCATTGATCAAATCTAAGAGTTTTTTGGTAGTCTTCACATTTTTCTAGGTGTAAGATCATATCATTAGCAAAGAGGGACAATTTAACTTCTTTTTTTTTCCGGTTTGGATGCCTTTTATTTCTTTATCTTACCTGATTGCTCTGGGTAGGACTTCTAGTACTATGTTAAATGAGTGTGGTGAAAGTGAGTATCCTTGCCTTGTTCCAGTTCTTAGAGAAAAAGCTTAACTTTTTGCCAGCTAGTATGATGTTAACTGTGGGTTTGTTATCTGTGGCCTTTAATATTTCCAGATATATTCCTTCTGTGTCTGGTTTGTTGAGAGTTATTATGATGAAGGATTGTTGAATTTTATAAAATGTTTTTTCTGCCTCAATTGAGATAATCATATGGTTTCTGCTTTTCATTCTGATGATGTGATGTATCACATTTATTGATTTGCATGTGTTGAAACATTCTTATATCCTTGGGATAAATCTCACCTCACTGTGGTATGTTAGCTTTTTGATGTGCTGTTGGATTTGGGTTGCTAGTATTTTGTTGAGGATATTTATGTCTATGTTCATCAGGTATGTTGGTCTTTAGTTTTCTTGCATGTGGGTATGTGTGTGTGTGTGTGTCTTTATATGGTTTTGGTATCAGAGTAATGCTGACCTCAAAGAATAAAATAGGAAAAAATCTTTCTCTTCCTTTTTTTTTTTTTTTTTTTTTTTGGAATAGTTTCGGGAAGATTGGTATTAGTTCTTCTTTGTATGTATGTTTGGTAGAATTTGGCTGTGAGTCTATCCAGTCCTGAATTTTTCTTTGTTGGGAGACTTTTTATTACTGCTTAAATCTCACTACTCGTTATTGATCTGCAGGTTTTCTATTTCTGTGTGATTAGTTTTTTGGTTAATCTTAAGAAGTTTGTATATTCATTCATTCATTCATTATATATTCACACTTCCTCAAGGTTTTCCAGTTTGTCAGCATATAGTTGTTTGTAATAGTCTCTAATGATCTTTTGTATTTCTATGGTGTAAGTTATAATGTCTACTTTTTCATTTCTGAATTTTTTTATTTGGGTCTTCTCTCCTCTCGGTTATTTTAGCTAGAAGTTTGTCAATTTTCTTTATGTCTTTGAAGAACCAATTTTTCATTTTGTTGATCTTTTGTGTGTTTTAGTTTCTATTTCATCTAATTCTGCTGTGATCTTTATAATTTCTTGTTTTTCTACTAATTTGGGGTTTGGTTTGATCTTTTCTAGTTTCTTGAGGTTTATTGTTAGGTTGTAGTTTGTAATCTTTTTACTTTTTTGACATAGGTATTTATTGCTATAAACTTTCCTCTTAGCACTGCTTTTACTGTGTTCCACAGGTTTTGGTATGCTGTGTTTCCATTTTCATTTATTTCAAAGAATTTTTTGATATTCATGTTAATTTCCTTGTTGACACACTAGCAATTCAGGAACATATTGTTTAATTTTCATGTATTTGTATGCTTTCCAGAGTTTGTCTTGGTATTGATTTCTAGTTTTATTCCATTATGATATGAGAAGATACTTGATATAATTTTGATTTTTCAAAATTTCTTGAAATTTATTTTGTGGTCTAACATATGGTCTATCCTGGAGAATGCTGCATATGCTGATGAAAAGAATGTATATTCTGTAGTTGTTGGATAGAATGTTCTGTAATGTCTGCTAGATCCGTTTCATCTAGTGTAGAATTTAAGTCTAGTGTTTCTTTGTTGATTTTCTGTCTGAATAATCTGTCTAATGCTGAGTGGGGTGTTGAAGTCCTCCACTATTGTTTTATTGTCATCTCTTTCTTTAGATCTAGTAGTGTTTGCTTTATGAAGCTAGGTGCTTCAGTGTTGGGTGCACATGCTTTTAGAATTGTTACATTCTCTTGCTGGAATGATCCCTTTATCATTATATAGTGACCTTTTTTTGTCTGTTTTTACTATTTATGACTTACAGTCTGTTTTATCTGATATAATTATAGCTACTCCTGCTTGCTTTTGGTTTTCATTTGCATGGAATATCTTTTTCTATACCTTTACTTTCAGTCTATTTGTGACTTTGTTAGTAAGGTCAGTTTCTTTTAAGTAGTATATACTTGGATTATGTTTTTAAATTCATTCAGCCATTCTGTGTCTTTTAAGAAGGGAATTTAATCTGTTTACATTCAATGTAATTATTTTCTGGTTGTTTTATCTATTTCTTGTTCCTTTCTTTTTCTCTCATAGTTTGTCATTGTGAATTGATGAATTTCTGTAGTGGTACTATTTAGGTCCTTTTTCTTTCTTCTGTGCATGATTGCTTTACCAGTGAGTTTTTTATACTTTCATACTTTTCATGATGGTAAATGTCATCCTATCCTTTTACTTCCAGATTTAGACTCCTTTGAGCATTTATTGTAGTACTGGCCTAGTGGTAACAAATTCCCTCAGCCCTTGTTTGTCTAGGAATGACTTTACTTCTCCTTTTTTTTTTTTTTTTAAATGATGGACAATTTTGCTAGATATAATATTCTTGGGTGACAGTTTTTTTCTTTTAGAGCACTTTGAAAATAATTATCCCATTATTTCCTGGCCTGTACAATTTCTGTGAGAAATCTGCTGTTAGTTTGATGAGGTGTTCTTTATAGATGACTGGATGCTTTTCTCTTGCGGTTTTTAGGATTTTCTCTTTAACTTTGTCTTTAGACAATCTGATTATAATGTGTTGTAGAAGAGACCTTTATGCATTGCATCTGCCTGGGAATCCTTGAGCCTCCTGTATGTGAATGTCTACATCTCTTGCTGGACTTGGAAAGTTTTCATCTATTATTTTGTTAAATAGGTTTTAAATTATTTATTTATTTCTTTGCCCTCAGGGATACCAATAATTTGTTAATTCAGTCACTTTATGTTTTTCCAAATATCTAGAAGGCTTTGCTTATTTTTAAAAAATTATCTTTTCTTTGTTTTTGTCTGACTGGATTATTTCAAAATATCTATCTTCAAGTTCTGAGATTTATTCTTCTGCCTAATCTAGTCTGTTGCAGCTTTCAAATGTCTTTTGTATTTTCTTCAATGAATTGTGCAGTTCCACAATTTCTATTTGGTTCTTTAAAAAAAATCTGTCTTTTTAGTAAATTTCTCATTCATATTCTGAATTTTCTAATATCTTTGTATCTTTTTTAGAATTTTATTGTATTGCACTGAATTTCTTTAAAATCAGTATTTTGAATTCTTTATCTGGGATTTTGAAAATTTCTCTTTAAGATTTATTGCTGGAGATTTATTGTGTTCCTTTGGAGGTATCCCATTTCCTTGCTTTTTCATGTTTCCTGTGTCCTTATGTTGATACGTTTGCATCTGGTGTAATATTTGCTTCTTCCTCTTTTGGAATTTACTTTTGTAGGGAAGGATATTTTCCTGAAGATGAATCTTTGGTTTTGGCTGGATAGGGTACTTGGCTTTGATTCTGGGTGCATGCAATACTGTAGCCTCTGTATGGTTTTGTTGGCTGTATATAGCATTAGTGGTATCTGTGCTTTCCTTAGTGGGTTAGGGTGCAATTTTTAGTGGAGGCTTTGTTGAGTTTGTGCTCAGGACTGGGATCCCAGGTGTACCACTCTTTAGGCCACAGTAGTGGCAGCAGTGGGCTGAGTATGCCTGTATTTGTGACTCATGGTGGTATACCCTGGCACCTGTGTTGGTGGTTATTAGCAGGTTGATTATTGGACCTCCAGGTGGCTTGCTTAGATGCCAGTAGTGGCAGCTGAGGACTGGAGGGTAGGTAGGTTCTTGGACCCATGGGCAGCTGGGGTGGTGTAGCTAAAGAGAGCAGGAATGTTGGATGATTCTTGGGTCCCGAGCAGTGTGCATTGGTGTTGGCAGTGTCTGTGATGGCTGGGAAGGCCAGTCTCAAGGCCCACAGGTGGTGCTTGCAGTTAGGTGCTAGCTACGGTGGTAACAGGTGAGAGTTTAGGCACAAACTTAGGCCTCTGAGAGGAGTAATTAGGTGCCCAAGGTGGCAGATTGGGTTGGGAAGTTCCCAGGACTCTGAGATATGTGCCCTGTCTCAGAGTTTGGGGGCAAACCTGGGTTAGGTGGGATTGTGCTTAGGCCCTGCAATGCTGAGAGTGGGCATCAACTGTGACGAGCAGGTGTGGGGCAATCCTCAGGACATAGACAGAGTGTTTGGAGGGGAAGTAGCAGCTGTGCTAAGGATCTGCCACTGGAGAGGGTGGGTCCTTCCTCAGTGGTTACAGTCTGGGCTGGTGAGTGGGAAATGCATGTACCCTTCATGACCCAGTCTTGGTGGTGCTCACCCCCTTCTCTAGCTGTAAGAACAGATGCCCAGCTCATGACCAAGTCTCATCAGCAACTCATGCCCTGCTCATGTCCCCGTCTCAGGTCTTGGCAATGCAGTGCTCACTTTTTGAGATCAGCTGTTGCTGCCTAGGCCTTACTCACTTCCTAGCTCTGACTGTCAGACTGCTTCTGTCTCACTCCCCTGTCCCAGCAGTGACAGCCTGAGTTTCTGAGATACCCAGTCCTGGTGCTGCTGGATCCCAGGACAGTGTGCAGTTTGCTGAAGGCTAGGTTTGAAAAAGGCACCTTTCTGTAGTGGCTTAGGTCTCAGAAAGGATGTGGGACCCAGCATGAGCTCCTCTCTGGAGCAGGTACGTCTCACAGTCTCCTGGCAGCTCCCTAGGTTAGTTTCGGGGGTGGGGAGGGATGAAGGATTCTCCCATGGCCAGGACAGGGGGATGTGGGCTCTTGCAAGTCTCTCACTCACCCTTTCTCTGTGCTGGGAAGTCACTACTGGCTCTGTGTCAATCCTGACCATGGAGGCTTTCTCTCCTCCTTCCTTTTCTCTGCTTTTGGTGTCCTCTGTCATTTATCTGTTCAGTTCCAGTGTTCTCTCTTGGAAATGTACTTGAAGTATGACTACCTAGTTCTTCTAAGTGGAGGAGGCCAGCATGAAATGCTTCTAATCAGCCATCTTGAAAGCTACTCTAAACAGAATATATTTTAAAGCTTGTTTTTCATCATGATTCTTCAAATTGCCTGTTGAGGTGCTGTGGCATTTTCGTGGAGGTAACAGTAGTCATCTTTATTTTTATTTATTGTAAAAGCTCTTTATATGTAAATTATATTAATCCTTTATCACATATAATATGTTGTAAACATTTTCCCAGTTTGCAATTTTCCTTTAAATTTTGCTTATGATGTATTTTGAGGTATTAAACTATTACATGTTTATGTTCTCAGATGGATTGGTCTCTCCTTTTGGGTTATACTTTTACTAGCATAATTAGAAAGTATTTCCCAATACAAGATTACATACTTACTTTAAAAGATATATTTTATTTTTTAAAAATGGAAATATAGTGTAAATAATGTTAGATTGCTTTTTTTCTCATTTAGAATTATGTTATTAGTATTTTCTGGCATTAAATGTTCTTTAATGACTAAGCTTCTATGTCAATTAAAGTATATCATATTGCCATATTATCACTTATGTTATTATGTTCTTACTCTTGGGTACTGAAGTTCCTTCCAATTTTTCATATTATAAATAATACTGTTGTGAACATTCTTTCCCATAAACCTTAGTTAGAATTTCTTACTATTTCTTTGGGATAAACTTCAAGGTTTTGATTGTCCATTTGGGAGCATAAGCATTTTAAAAAATTTATTTTGTTTTATATAAAAATATTTAATTGTGGTAGCATACACATAACATACAATTTTCCATCTTAAACTTTTTTTTTTTAGTGTACAGTTCAGTTGTATACCAAATTACATTCACATTGTTGTGCAATCAATCTCCTTTCATCTGACAAAGCTGAAACTCTATCCCCATCAAACAACTCTCCATTCCCCACTCCTTTCGGACCCTGGCAACCACCATTCCATGTTCTGTCTCTCTGAATATGACTTCTCTGGGTGCCTCATGTAAGTAGAATCATACAGTTTTTGTTTTTTGTTTGAGTCTGGCTTATTTTACTTAGAATAATCTCTTCAAGTTTTATCTGTGTTGTAATATGTATCAGAATTTACTTCTTTTTTAAATATATTATTCCTTTGTATGTATATGTCACATTTTGTTTATCCATTCATTTGCTGATGAACAAATGTTTACTGTTAATTTTAAAGAGGACACTGAATAGAAAATGTCAGTATAAATACCTTTTTAATACTATAGGTTTAAATCACTAAAAAACAAAGTATACAATACATATGACACAATTGCCAGTAAATAATTCAGATTGTTTTTATTTGCTCATTATTTTAGATTAAGGTGTATATTATCTCCTTGTTTTGTAATGCATTTTGACTTAGTATTTACCATGGTGCCAATGAATGTAGTTGTTGCAACCTGTGGATGGACTACTAAAACCAAAAGCGCTAAAGATAAAAATTGCAACACTGGGAACAGAGCAGGCAAAAATTTGAGGCATTAAGATGTAGTTATTACAATTTCTATAACATGGAGGAAAGGTAGGTTCGAGTTATATATTTGACTGCCTCTGTGTGCTTTGGTTCAAGTGCAGTTGTGGAGGTCTTGGGTCATGGAAAGGAAAAGTTTTTCAAATATATACTGATATTACATCAAGGAAAGCCTTTTCAAAAATGGGATCCATAATTCCTAACTGGGAGAGGCACATGCAAGGAGAGGTGACAGGTTAAGGGAAAACATCATTGAAGAAAACCAGTCTGAGTGCGCTTTTTAACAATCGAAGCTGAATTAGCTGAAACTGAAAAGTGGGGAGGGGCAGCAATGGGGGAGGAGATAAAAGTTTTGAGACAACTGAGAGACTGCACATTTTGAACAGAAGAAAATATTCAATGCCTTTTAAACCAATGTTCTTTAAATATTTGTTTAACATTTATTTTTTGGAAGCAGAGTAGAAATATTTTTTATTACTAAAAGCAGTAACAATAATGCCAGGCATTATTGTTATAGGCTCTTTATGGTATTTACTCATTTAATTCTCATATCAAGTCAACGAGACAGGTAGCATTATCATTCTCATTTTATTGATGAAAAAATTGAGGGCATGCAATGGTTGAATGACTTGCCTAAGGTCAATTAGCAAGTGGGAGAAGAGAGAGAAGGATTTAGACCAAAGCAATTGGATTCCATGTTGTCTTTATAAATTATGCATAATTAAAAATCATATTTTATATACTTAGTAAATATTGTATAGCTGTTTATTTTTAATGCATATGCCTACTTTCCTTTCATCTGCTTCTTTGGGACCTCCACATAAAGAAACTTTACACAAGAAAGTAGTGAAGACAGAAAATTTGCTTTTCAACTTACAGGAAGGACACCTGTGTCATTTTAGCGCTCTTTGTAGACTGGAATCCTGGATTGTTGCTTGATGCTTTAATCTAGCTATAGATTGTAAATTTGAAAATGGGAGATAGAGAACAAATCGGGAGAATCTCTGTACATATAGCTGAAAGGAATGAGCTATTTTGAACTTTTTAAAAACTTTTATTTTAGGTTTGGGGTACATGTAAAGGTTTCTACATATGTAAATGCGTGTCATGGGGGTTTATTGTACATACTATTTTATTGCCCAGGTATTAAGCCCAATACCCAGTAGTTTTCTTTTCTGCTTGTCTCTCTGCTCCCCAACAACCCCTCCAGTAGACTCCAGTGTCTGTTGTTTCCTTCTTTGTGTTCATAACTTCTTATCATTTAGCTCCTGCTTAAAAGTGAGGCATATGGTATTTAGTTTTCTGTTTCTGTGTCAGTTTGCTAAGAATAATAGCCTCCATGAGCGGGTTTTTTTGTTTTGTTTTGTTTTTGTTTTGTTTTGTTTTTTTTGTTTGTTTGTTTGTTTTGAGACGGCGTCTCCCTCTGTCCCCCAGGCTGGAGTGCAGTGGCGCCATCTCGGCTCACTGCAAGCTCCACCTCCTGGGTTCACGCCGTTCTCCCGCCTCAGCCTCCTGAGTAGCTGGGACTACAGGCGCCCGCCACCACACCCGGCTAATTTTTTGTATTTTTAGTAGAGACGGGTTTCACTGTGTTAGCCAGGATGGTCTTGATTTCCTGACCTCGTGATCTGCGCGCCTCGGCCTCCCAAAGTGCTGGGATTACAGGCGTGAGCCACCGCGCCCAGCCCGTGAGCTGGGTTTTAAAGGATTCCATTCAGGATTTTTTTTTAACCTCTTCTTATTCTTGCCACTTTCAATTCATGTCTGGTAGAAAAAGAAGGTTGGGGCACATTATCTATGACAGTTGCTAATTATTTCAATAAAATTATAGTGCTCTAACTTGTTAGCTTTGATGAAAACTAAGTATGTCTATTTAACTGTCAGAGAGGCAGAAATTTAATTAACTCTGATGCTATATTGAGTGGAGTGTAAATTACTTACCTAAGTGCAGAAGTAGAGTTTATGGGGGAATGCATGTACATCACTTTAATCTACTATCTTAAAACTCTTTTTAAATTTTCTCTAACCCTATGACAGATTATAAAACTCTCGTTTTCTACTTTAATTTCTCTTTTCTTGTTCTCAATCATAGTAAATTCCAATTTTCAATTATGACATTTGATGCTCTTGACAACTACTTGTAAGCTTCTTCTGTAGGATAGATTCACTGGTGGAGAACTAGGTTTTTTGTTTTTCTGTTTTTTAAATTTTGAATGATTTATTCAAGAATAAGTATTCATCACTGTCAGTGAGATTCACCCTTTGTATGCTCAGTGTCTACTCAGTGCTAAGCTTTCAGATGATGGCATTATTGCATTGTCATACTATCCTGATGGTTTTCAGATTTCCTCATTTAAGAAAAGAAAAATGACCCATAATCTTACTGCTCAGTTATGTACTGTTAACATTTGCCATTTAAAAAATTCTTTTTCTCTATCTCTGTCTCCTTCTCCCTCCTATACATATATCCCAACAAGAAATAATTTGATATTGTTTGACATGCTATATAATATATAAAATAAACATAATATTTGTGTAATTATGTACTGTAGAGTTATAAACCTAACTTTTTTCATTTAGTATTATGTTGTAGCCACTTTCCTGTCATTCCCAAATTATAAATTATTTTCTAATAGTTGAGAAATATATTTCACTCGTATATTTGAATATAACCTAACTCTTATTTTTGTATATTTTAGTTGTTTCTAACATTTTTTAGATTGTAATAATGTGATATTAAACATACTTGTTTATAAACTTTGTTGTATTTCTGTTTACATACTTGGTTTAAATACCTATAAATGGAATTTCAGGGACAAAAGTTCTAAACATAATGAGGCTCTTTATATATATATATATATATTACAAAACTACACTACCAATTTAACTCTCACCTATATTGGCCTATTTTCAGTTCCTTAAGTGGTTCATGCTATTATTATTGTTATTTTGCAACATTTGTCCTGAGTTAATGTTTCACTTAATATGCAACAACAACTTAAAAAGGAGGTACTTTTTACAAATAATGAGAGTCTTGATTGTGCCCAAGATCATAGACGACATAAATTTAAAAAAACCAGGGTTTTACACAGTTGACCTGAGCTTGGCCTCTCTGACTCCAAAGTTCATGCTGTTTCCTCTACTGGGAATGATTTTGAACTCAGGTATATTGCCAAGTTTTTTCTTTCTTTCTTTTTCTTTTTCTTTTTTTTTAAGTGGCAAAGCTCTATTTGAACATTAAAGATTTTTTCATAGGTCTTTTTTCCATTTTTAAGTTTAAACAATTTTATCAAAATTATTTTGCCAGTTTTATTTCTCTGAGAAGCAGGAACCAAGATGGGATTCAATAAGCAAGAGATTTCTTCAGGGAGATTCCCGTGAAGCATAAAGGGGAAGGAACAGGAGTAGACAAGGAAAACATTCAGAATGTGATGTAGATTGGACACCTGCAAAAGGAAAGAAGGAAGGAAAGATTGGGTAGGAAGAGCCTCAGAGCTAAGTGCAGTTCTTATGTGGTTTCAGCCAGGCCAGTGGGAATCCCTGAGTCAAAACTGCCCATTAGAGGAGTTGTGTTTCAGGCAGGATTGGCTGGCACTAGAACCCCACTAGGCTCGTGGGAGCAGCAGCTAGTGCTGTCAGTCAACTACACTTTTTACAGCAGGTTATCTTGAAAGATATCTCAGTGGTACACCTCCATGGCTGCCCTGCTTATGCATGCACACAGTTTAAAAATAAAATGATACTATGATCTTACAATGAAAAAGGTGTCCTGTGCCTATTCCTACCGTTATCTAATTCATTTCCCCATAGTCAAGCACTTTTATGTCTTTTAGCTAATTCTTCTGGGATTTACATAGTTTTAAATGACATTCATAAGCTGCTATTTCTAGATTTTGTTCACTGTACATTTAGCCTCTGTTATCCTATTATGGAAGATAAAGTTTTAACTCATTTACATATTCCCCAACCACCCCTCTTCTACAACAAGTTTTCCTCCTTGATTTTCTTACTATATATACATAAGCTTTGGTCATTTATTCAGTGTTTATATTATTATAACTTTGTAAATATTATTAACAACTGAGCCAAGTAGTATACTATGATTACATTTTTTTCTTAAATAACTTCATTCTCCCTGGAATTAATTATCTTTTTTTTTGAGACAGTCTCTGTCTGTCACCCGGGCTGGAGTGCAGTGGTGCAATCTTGGCTCACTGCAACCTCTGGCTCCTGGGTTCAAGCATTCTCATGCTTCAGGCTCCCTAGTTGCTGGGACTACAGGTATGCACCACCATACCTGGCTAATTTTTAAATTTTTAAATAGGGACAGAGTTTTGTCATGTTGGCCTGGCTGGTCTCGTACTCTGGACCTCAAGTGATCTGCCTGCCTTGGCTTCCCAAAGTGCTGGAATTACAGGGGTGAGCCACCACAACTAGCCAAGTTGATTATCCTTTTTTGTGATGTGATGTGTTTTATTACCTATTCTGAAACTTTTTACTACAAAGTCTCTGTATGTGATTGTCTTCAATTTGGAAGGTTCCTTCCTTCCTTCCTTCCTTCCTTCCTTCCTTCCTTCCTTCCTTCCTTCCTTCCTTCCTTCCCTCCCTCCCTCCCTCCCTCCCTTCCTTCCTTTCTTTTCTTTCTTTTCTTTCTTTCTTTTCTTTCTTTCTTTCTTTCTTGAGATGGAGGCTCACTCTGTTGCCCAGGCTGGCGTGCAGTGGTGCGATCTTGGCTCACTGCAAGTTCTGCCTCCCAGGTTCACGCCATTCTCCTGCCTCAGCCTCCCCAGCAGCTGGGACTACAGGTGCCCACCACCACACCTGGCTAATTTTTTTGTATTTTTAGTAGAAACGGGGTTTCACCATGTTGGTCAGGCTGGTCTCGAACTCCTGATCTCGTGATCCACCCGCCTCCGCCTCCCAAAGCTGGGATTACAGGCGTGAGCCACTGCACCTGGCCTCTTTTTTAAAAAATTAAATTAAATTTTATTTTTTGTTATACTTTAAGTTCTGGGATACATGTGCAGAATGTGCAGGTTTGTTACATAGGTATACACGTGCCATGGTAGTTTGCTGCAGCCATCAACCTGTCATCTACATTAGGTATTTCTCCTAATACTATTCCTCCCCTAGTTTCCCACCCCCCAACAGGCTCCGGTGTATTATGTTCCCCTCCCCTGCCCATGTGTTCTCATTGTTCAACTCCCACTTATGAGTGAGAACATGTGGTGTTTGGTTTTTCTGTTCCTTTGGTAGTTTCCTGAGAATGATGGCTTCCAGCTTCATCCGTGTCCTTGCATTCGTTTTGATGGCTTCGTAGTATTCCATGGTATATATGTGCCACATTTTCTTTATCCAGTGTGTCATTGATGGGCATTTGGGTTGGTTCCAAGTCTTTGCTATTGTGAATAGTGCTGCAGTAAACATATGTGTGCATGTGTCTTTATAGTAGAATGATCTATAATCCTTTGGGTATATACCCAGTAATGGGATGGCTGGGTCAAATGGTATTTCTGATTCTAGATCCTAGTGGAATCACCACACTGTCTTCCACAATGGTTGAACTAATTTACACTCCCACCAACGTGTAAAAGCATTACTATCTCACCACATTCCCTCTCTAGCATCTGTTGTTTCCTGACTTTTTAATGATTGCCATTCTAACTGGCATGAGATGGTATCTCATTGTGGTTTTGATTTGCATTTCTCTAATGACCAGTGATGATGAGCTTTTTTTCATATGTTTGTTGGCTGCATAATTGTCATCTTTTGAGAAGTGTCTGTTCATATCCTTTGCCCACTTTTTGATGGGGTTGTTTGTTTTTTTCTTATAAATTTGTTTTAAGTTCTTTGTAGATTCTGGATATTAGACCTTTGTCAGATGGATAGATTGCAAAACTTTTCTCCCATTCTGTAGGTTGCCTGTTCACTCTGATGATAGTTTCTTTTGCTATGCAGAAGCTCTTTAGTTTAGTTAGATCCCATTTGTCAATTTTGGCTTTTGTTGCCATTGCTTTTGGTGTTTTAGTCTTGAAGTCTTTGCCCATGCCTGTGTTCTGAACGGTATTGCCTAGGTTTTCTTCTAGGGTTTTTATGGTTTTAGGTCTTATGTTTAAGTCTTTAATCCATCTTGAGTTAATTTTTGTATAGGGTGTTAGGAAGGGGTCCAGTTTCAGTTTTCTGCATATGGCCAGTCAGTTTTCCCAACACCATTTATTAAATTGAGAATCCTTTCCCCATTGCTTGTTTTGGTCAGGTTTATCAAAGATCAGATGGTTGTAGATGTTTGGCATTATTTCTGAGGCCTCTGTTCTGTTCCATTGGTCTATAAACTGTTTTGGCACCAGTACCATGCTGTTTTGGTTACTGTAGCCTTGTAGTATAGTTTGAAATCAGGAAGCATGATGCCTCCAGCATTGTTCTGGTTAACTCATACTCATCCATCAGGTCTCACCGCAGGCTCATTTTTTCAAGGAAGACTTCTGTGACTCTCACTATAGCTGGGTAAAATTCCTATGTTATATACTCTTATAGAATTTTAATTTTTACCCTTATGAACCATTATTTCAGTTGCAAATTGTATATGTATTAAATTAATGGTTGAAAATACAAAGTGAGCAAGACTTTTTTCTGCTTTTGGTTGCCATAATATTCTTAGCACTTAGTACTGGGCCTGGCAAACAACAAGAAAAGCTTACTAGTTACTACTATGTGCCACTCATTGTTGTAAGTATATCAGGTATATTAACTTACATAATTCTTAAAGCAATCTTATGAAGTAGGTAACACTATTATCCCTACCATACAAATATGAAACTTGAAGCCCAGAGAAGTTATGTAACTTGAATCATGGATATGCAGCTAGTAAGTAGCAGAGCTAAGATTGGAACCCATTCTAGCACCCATTAATAGTATTTATTTGAGAAGGTGGAATGAATGAATTGCAAAAATTCATTCCACCTTCTCAAATAAATACTATTAGTGGGTGCTAGAATATTCTTTAGGACTCTTTTAGATGAAAACAGTAACATAGTGGGCTGCTGTTGGTCCCCTGTAGATAGAATATTCATAAGTAGTGAGTACATGCTGTATTATTATGTCATTTTTAAGTAAACCGAAAGAAAGACAGCATTGAAAGCATTACATCCAGCACTTAATTCACTTAGGACTATGTAAAAAAAAAAACTGTGCCCATTCAAACTCAACCTTCTAAATCTCCCAAATGTTAACTGCCAAAGCTCTCCAAGGAAAATGAAGTGCCTTTGTTTAGCAGATGAGCTAGTTGGGTGGTTCTCCTCTTTCCCTTACTTTTTTGATGATTTATGCAGCAAGTACTTTGTTGAATATTCTAATCTGTTACCTAATCTGTTGAGATATAGCATTTTTGTAAAACAAATCAGTTCTGAAAAATTCTAGTTTCTTATTTTGGGCTCTGACTTACTCATTTTTAATGCTTTCAAGAATTCAGTTCACTAAGAATGAATTTAAAAACATAGCATGCCTGACTGTTTTTCTGTCTATGATCTTAATATTTCTCTTTCCTTAGCATACCAAGTTTCAACCTTTAATGCACAACAAAAACCTTACCAACTCCTCATACTCCTCTTCTTGGCAAATTTGTAAAATGGCTTTTGTTTTCTTAGAAATGGTTAAAGATAAATGTTACAGTAAAGCATTCTTTCTGTGTAACATGTCCAGATTTGTTTCTCACTTCAATTAGCTGAGGAGGTTGTTTTAGTGGATGTTGCCTTATCTTATTAAGAACTTTAGCTAGCATCTAAAATAGTATTGGCAGGATTAATTGACAGAAATCGAATCCATGGGTTTGTTATAGATAATTTACAACTTGATGTTACTTCTCTAATATTTTACTTTTTGAAATGGAATCAGGTATGCTTTTCCAAAAATGATGGTACAGTGTTTCAGTAGAGTTGAAAGTTTCATTTGATATTTGCATTTTTACAAGACAGACTGTGGTATAAAAGTAACAGTGAAAGGCATTAAAAATTACTATGTTCTACTAGAGAAATACAGTTGTTATGAATCAGAATGGAAGTTAATCAGAAATTGAAATGCTATTTTTTTTTTTACAGTATTCTGAGTTAACTTTTTGTCAGAATACTTGTGCTGTACTTAAGTAAGCTTAAGTAGAAAAGATTTAGTAAGAGGCTTAACATTATGTAAAAGGGGAAAATTTGTGCCCTCCTTATTGGTGTAATTTGAAGGATACTAAAATTAATGTAATTGTAAAATTTAGGAAAGTTATGGGGTAACCTTTATGAATGATCAGGCATGGATAAGATATTATACTGGTTTAGGCAGCCAAGGAATGGTTTGATGATCATGTTGTAGTGATGGAGTGGGAATGGAGGTAGAATAATATCAAAGATAAATAGGACCTGCTTTATAATTTTGCACAAGTGTTTGACTTGTCCATTTGCTTTCACTAAGAACGAGAAAATGAGGAGTAACAGCCTAGATTCCACTGAGGACCAAAGTCAATCAGAAGAGGCAGCTTTAAACATTGAGATGTTTATGAAAGACACTTCATATCCTGAGTGCCGTTCACACAGTAGATACTATATTGAATGAATGAATGAAATGGTATGTAGAAAGAAGAGGCTAGGAGAAGAAGATGAATGCAGAATTATTTTGTTTTAGAGGGCAGTGGCCATAATCATTTTGTCTCTTTTTTAGATTACCTCCCTTTCTACATTGCTACATACTAGGAAAAATGGCTACCTATGATAGTCAAATTAAACCTTGAAATAGGCTTATATTTGAACAGAGAACTGGATGAAGTGAGGAACACAGCCAAGTAGATATCTGTTGAGAGCATTCCAGAGGGAAATGAAGAGGTGGCTGCTGCAAATGATTTGGTCCCCATAGTACCTCAGTATCTGTTTTGCCAGCAAGCTGCCTTGAGCTTCTAGGACTTTTTCAATATATCCCACTTTTCTGTCTTCTTGGAGAAACTCCAGTGATGTTCCTCTTTATTGCTCACCTGTTAAGAATAATATCTCTCATTTCCTCAGTTCCAACCAAGTCCCCAGACACGGGTTATTTAATTTAATTCTCGCAACAACTATGCAAAACAGGCTTTGCTAGCTCCATTTTGAAGATGAGAAAACTGAGCACCCAAGAGTTCACATAATTTGGTAGCAGTGGCAGATCTTGGCATTGAATGGAGGCTTTCAATTATGAAGCTCATTTTTTTCCATTTTACATGGTTTCTAAATATTAATTTGGCTTATCTGTGTCCTACAACCTTGCTTTCAAGTAAGAGCATGTGTATCTAATAGCCAAAATCATTTAATGGATATTTTAAAAAATTTAAATGTTTTATTTTGAGATAATTGTAGATTCACATGTGGTTGTAAGGAAAAATACAGAGGAGATCTTGTGTATCCTTTATCCTACTTTTCATAATGATAACATCTTGAAAAACTGTGGTACAATTAGGAAGAGAAGAATTGAGGCAAGTCCTAATGATTGCACACAACTGTAACATACTACAAGGATTTAACATTGACACAATTCATTGATCTTGTTCCTATTTCCTTTGTTTTACCCCTACGTGTGTGTGTGTGTGCATGCACATGTGTATATGTGTTTAGTTTTGTGCAATTTTATCACGTGTACAGGTTTGTGTATATATCACCACAGTCAAGATACAGAACAGTCCCATCACACAAAAATCCTTCACGTTGCCTTTTTACAACTACACTCATTTCTCCCTGCCTCCAAATGCCTTGCATTCTTAACACCTGGCAATCACTAATCTGTTCTCCATTTCTATAGTTTTGTCATTTCAAAAATATTATATAAGTGGGATCATATAGTATATATCTTTGGGATTGTCTTCCCCCTCCCCATTCATCATAATTCTGTAGAGATTAATTCAAGATGCATCTATCAATACTCCAGTCCTTTTTATTGCTGAGTACCATTCCATGTTTTGGGTGTACTACAGTTTGATTAACCATTGAATGGGTTGATATTTTACGCCTCTTAGGAAATATGTGCATTTTAATAATGACTACCAGCAGTCAATGTCCTAATTCAAAGATAGAGAATTTAATGTTGAGAACATCAGTTGATAAAGACTAGAGGATTTTAGGGAAAGGTATGATCTTAAGCTTCTTCTTGGTTACACCATGCAAGTATATGATAGTAGGAAACGTACATTTCCATTTTATGCTTGATCTCACTGACGGTGTTTCAGATGATGCTGCCATGGTATTTCCTGTAACTGGATGAGATACAGTGCTTTGCAGGAGAAAAAATGCTTTCATCTCATGTACATTGTCTTGAATTTTAAGAAGGGTTTCTATGTAAGCAAGCATGGTTCAGTTTTACAAAAGAAAGAAAGACAGACAGTAATGAGAAATGTCATGTTTATCTTTTATATCTTATGGATGAATCTCAAATAGTTTTTCTTTTGGCTGCTTATTCTCAACTCTAACCAAGTGTCACCACTTATCATCTGCTGTAAACCTCAGGTAGGTCAAATTTGTGAATTGCCTACTATTGACCCAGGAAGCTTATAAGGTTCTTTTTTTCTTGATGCAAGTGGTTGGTTTTATTAAAACAAAAAAAGCATATATTCTTTATGTGTTGCTTGGCCTCAATTTGCTTTACAGGTTTCAATTTCTGATCCTCTTACTATGTTTGATTGTAGGTATCCAAGTTGCCTCACTGGTTTCCTCCTGTCCTGCCTATACTTACCTTGAGACTTACCCACATTTTAATGCAATTCTCCTTTTCATTATTGCATATCCACTGCCCATTTAAATTCACTGGCCAGTGAGGGTTTAAAACTAAAATCTGTGTAGTGCTATGATGTATTTGACTGAGGAATATGCACCTTTTCTTTTAAACTATGAGCCTGAGTTTTTATGAAGAGAAGGGTGAATAGCACTTCAATTTCTATATTAATTCAATTCATATTTATTGAGCACTTATATTATGTAAGTCACCATGACAAATGTGATGGCCGTGGAGATGAGTTGACCTTCAAGGAACATGTTCTAACAGCAAAGATAAGACAGAGTTATCTTATCTAATGCGAGATTTATCTAATACAAGATGCTGATAAGGCTAATGGAAACCAGAAAGGATCATGAAGATTTGTTGACCTTAAATTTTTGTCTTGTAATATTAGTCTGATGACTGTTACCTGCTACAGTTTGCAGAATGCATTCACAGTTTACATAGATATTCTTATTTAATATTTATGATTCTTCTTTATAGATTAAGACAGTGAAGCTTGGACATGTGGAGACAGAGTTCAAAGAAAAACCCAAGACTTTGAATGTGGCATTTATGAGACTTTACCAAAAGGCTTTACATTAATATGTTTTGTTTCAGCAAGGATCTTAGGTTCTAACATTTTACCTAAGGTTGCACAGACTATCTTGCAACTGAATGATATAGAGGTGATGAATTCACAAGTCAATTAAAATTCCTTCATTTTCCTTTAAAATAATAACCCTCAAAATAAATATATTTTTCTCCTATAAAATATATGAATTAACTCTCTCTCCATGGATATAATTTTGAATTATGTTGATTAGAGGGTAAATCAGGAGAACTGCATATGAGAATATGAATGTTTAAATAATTATCGTTAATTTAAGTGTCCTTAAGAGAGCTTTAGCTGCTCAAGTGAGCATTTGCTTAATTTAAATTGAATTAAAAATGATCTATGGGGGAAACAGTTTCTAAAGCACAACCAGAGTTTCATGAAAATGAGAGGAATCAGAGATGTGTTACAAAGACCTAACATGGCCAGGATGGAATTTTGAGCCACACTGATGTAGATATTCCTAAATGTTATATTTGTGCAAAATTACAATGTCAAATAGTGCTTCACAGGGCAGAAAACTTAATGCTGAATTTTTCTTTCCAGTGGCACAGAGCTCTATGAAAGGTTCATTTCTTGCTTTCAAATTTAGGAGGATCTATGAAATTCCTTGAAGGATAATTTTATGTAGAATGTATTAAAATATTCCAGTATTTTTTCACATTCTGGGAGGCTGATCAGAACTTACAAGGAAAGGACAATACATAAGGGCTCATAAGTAACATTAAATAGGTGAAGTTTCCTTGTTTTAGATACATAATTTTAGGGAATTACATAAACAAACCAGTATATATAGTATGGTTATTGGTTCACTGATGGGAATCACTTGAGTGTGGTTTGAATCTTAAAATCATCCTGTCTGGCTTGGCACCTCTATTTCAATGGGAAAAGCACTGCTAGAAGCAAGAGTAGAAAGTGATGAGAGGGACAGCAGCTCTAGAAAAGCGCTAGTGGAAATGAACAGTACTGTCACAAATATGAGGAGGCTCTTGTATACTTGTCACTGCCATCATTGTGCTTTGAATACTGATAAAAGAAGGTGCACAAGACTGCCTTTCTTTGTTTACCAAGTAGGTGAGGTCAGGCAGCTGAGGCCAAAAAAAAAAAAAAAAAAAAACCTGAAAAATCCAGCTAAAGACCTTAAGACATGGCCCCAGGAAGTTTAAAAACATTTAAGAGGGCTTAATCTTCCAGAATGTATGAGATTGGGAAAGGGGTTCAAGTCAAACTTATCTAGATCTCAGGTGGCAGGGAACCTGCATAGGAAAGAGCTAACATAGCTGGGCTGAGACCATTTTTAGAAAGGCCTGGTTGCAGGGTTGGCCCTTGGCTGGCATCTGGGTACTTAGATTTTGGGCATGTTTCCCACCATTCTCTGACTTATAAGAGTAGTTTATTGTGCTTAAACTATTTATGCAAACAATGTGGCTTATGTTAAGCACCTGCTTTCATTCTGAGAATCTGGAATTTAGGTATGTCGTAGGCAGAGATTCTTATATGACCAGCTCCCAGTAAAACCTTGGGCACTAAGTCTCTAATGAGATGTCCTAGGAGGCAACATTTTACAAGTGTCACAGTTCAATGCTGAAGAAATTTAAGTTGCCTTATGTAACTCTACAGGGACAAAATTCTTAGAAATGTGTACTTAGTTTTCCTTAGACTCTGTCCCATGTACTTTTTCCTTTTACTGATTTTGCTTGTACCCTTTGGCTGTAGTACATCATAACTGTGAGTTCTGTGAGTCTGCCTAGCACATCACCAAATCTGGGGATGGACTTGGGGACTCCAGGCACAGAACCATAACTGGAATAGACTTATAGGTGAAATAAAAGTTGTCATGTGGGATATGATATGTTCTGGAACTTTAACTAAGGATGTTTGAAATAACTCTTTACTAGTATTTAAACTCTTGACAACTGTATCCAGAAATTAACATGTGTGGACTGAGGCCCTTCTAACATAAGAACAATAAAATCAGATTAAGGGAAGTAGAGCCCATATAATGTTCCCCTGCTCTCAATATAAATGGAATCTTGTGAATTTAATCTATTAGAAGAGTAGTTAATAATCTCCTAATGGAAAATCCCTAAATGGATCTTTTGGTAGAAAACTCCTAGTTCTAGCAATGCAGGCACAAATAAGGGGAGAAAGCCCCACTGACAGCATGACAAGAATTTTATGACCTGATGTTAAGCATCCATAGTTAACGTGATAAATTTTTCTTAGTTAAATGCAAACCAAGTTCCTTTCACCTTTCTTCTTTGCTGAACGTTTTTAAATGTTAGAGTTTGACAGCAAACTCCGTTAGAAATCCAAGGAAAATGCCCTTACATCTAAGAGAAAGTGCTAACTGAATTGTAAATGCGTGCAATTTAGTGTTAGGACATAGTCTGACTTGTACAATGTGTCCAAGTGGGACAAAGGCTCCATTTGGGGAAATAAATCCCTTTACTTAAAAAAGTTGCAACAAAAAAATTCCAGTCTTTTCAAAGACTATTTAAAAGAATGTTTGACTTTTCTTTTATCTATTCATTCTCAAACTGAAGTAGGAAAATATGCCTTTGAAGCTGTTTTTTTTTTTTTTTTTTTTTTTTTTTATGCAGTTTATTTATATAGCCCTTTTTGGTGTTTTGACACTAAAAGGTTTATGAAAGCATGGAGAGCTGCTTCTCTACTACATTTAGAACTCTACAAAACTAACATTGAAGGTAATGACTTCTTACATGAACAAACAAAACTGGATTTATACACTGCCCTGTTACCAGAGATAGGACCTAAATTAAGGGGGAATCTTGAAGTCATGTTTTCCCGGTTCTGCCTTGTTCTTACTATTGACTACTGGTTGGTGTCTTCACATACTGATAAGGTAACTGGCATGTTACTCAAAAAGCAAATGCATTTGGAATATGTGATATAGTTATATTTTAGATTAAGATGAATTATTTTGGAGAGAGGTGAGGGTGTTACTTTCCTTTTTTATGTAGAGATAGGTCTTTGAATTAGATGAAATAGGATGATCATAAAACGTATCATTCAACAGGACACTTTTGAGAGTGAAAGGGAAAGCTATTAATAATTACATTGGGATAAAATGTATAATGTATAAACTGGGATTATTCCTGAGAGAACTGAGATATGTGATCATCTCAACATTGAACACTTATTTTCTACTCTTTTTTCTTTCATGGGTATTATGGGTATTTGTGAGATTGTGAAATATTTTAAATATTGTGGGAGAAAATAATCATCAAACTTGTGTTCGTTGATATTAAAATACGGCCTCAAAATTCTTTGTCACTTAACCCATTGAGAGGTGGGGTATTATTTTCTCTATGACATCACCCCTTGTATCTGAGTGGGCCTATGGCTTCTTTGAACAATAGAGTATGATGGAGGTGAAGCTGTGTGATTTACAAGACTGAGTCAATAGATGATGTAGCTTTTGCCTTGTTCTCTGGGGCACTCCTGTTTGGAGCCCTGAGCTGCCACATAGGAAATCTAATTACCCTGGGACGATCATGCCATGAGGAAGCAAAGCCACATGCTGGTGCTCTGGTCAGCAGTCCTAGTCTTCACGTCATCCCAGAGTAGATGTATGTGAGTGAACAGGCCTTTAGATGACCCCAACATGTAGCCTTTAAATCTTCCCAGTTGAGACCAGTGTCACTGTGGAGCAGAGATGAGCCATCCTTGAGTTACCCTTTCTAAATTTTCTGACTCACCAAATACGTGAGCATAATAAAATGTTTTTTTTTTAAGCCATTAAGTTTTAGGGAAATTTGTTATACAGTAATAGTAATGGGAATACTGAGCTTTCTATTTTTGCATTTATCTGTTTCAAGGTACTCCTGGACTTTCCCTAGTACCCTTGGCTCTGAGCAGAAAAATCTCAGATTTTTTCTTGATGATTATTTTCTCCCACAACATTTAAAATACTTCACAATCTCACAAATACCCATAATACCCATGAAAGAAAAAAGAGTAGAAAATAAGTGTTCAATGTTGAGATGACCACATGTCTTAGTTCTCTCAGGAATAATCCCAGTTTATACATTATACATTTTATCCCAGTGTAATTATTAATAGCTTTCCCTTTCACTCTCAAAAGTGTCCTGTTGAATGATAAGTTTTATGATCATCCTATTTCATCTAATTCAAAGACTCTTGTTTATAATTAAGCATCTCTTGGCTTATGAAAGAAACAGCAGAGATGCAACAATGTGTTCTACAAATGCACTGTTGGTCCTCTCTGAGATGGATCCCTATGTCTTGAGTCACTCTATCAACATATTAGCTCTCTTAAGGCACATTTAGTTTCTTGAAATTTATTGTGGACTCTGATACACACTGGCTTTCTTCTGTGAATCATGATATTATCCAGTATAATATCAATAGTGTGTCAACAGAACTTTAGTCTATGCTATTTGTATTGCCCACTGTTGTTTTATATGTATCTTTTCTCCTCAGGTAGGTGGTAAAACAAGTTCCTTGAGGATAGGAGGCATGCTGTGTATTTTATATTGTGTAGCATAATATAGTGGTAAACACAGGGGAGAGATTATTTTCCTGGTACTTCCTGATACCATATTTGTATTTTCAATATTTCCCTTTGATCACAAAGTATGGTAGATCCCTGATATTGGCATTTAAAAGCCATTATCAGGGATAATTTTGAATTGTAAAGAAAGAGCAGAAGAGATTATTTTAGATGTGCTTGTGCAAGATAAGTTAATGAGATACTGGAAAACAAAAGCACAAAATGAATAGCTTTATTTGTGGGATAAACAAGGCTCTCAGAGTGTGCCAATAAAAAATTCTTTATTATTAGGTGGATTTAGATGTTTTTAAAGCTTTTGATCATGTTTTATGGTTAATAAAGTTTCTTCAGGGAAAAGTAAAGTCTAAAATCTTTCCCATAAATGAGTTGATGTTTTTATTTTTCCTAAATCCATGATCATGTTCAAATAAGGAAAGCTTTAAGGGAGATTCCTTAGCAATGGATAAAAAGAAATTCTTAAAGAATTAGAAATATGCTAAGGAGATGCAAAAGAACGTTTTAAGGTTAATTGCCTAGGTGGATTTTCAGTATTTTCAGGTTCCAGGAGTATAAAGATAGGGTAGTCTTGATAAAATGTGTTACTCCTGCAGTGTCTTCTGGGCTGACAATAATACCATTTATTTCCTCTTCCTCATCCTTACTCAATGCTGGAATCTACAGTAGAAGATTGGAGTAAAAGTTTCTAAGTTCTCCATTTCATCTTTTGGGAGTAGCATAAAGTAGCAAGGAAGATTTGAATATGGAAAAAATATGTGAAACTGTAGATAAATGTTGTCAGAGAACATTCAAATAAACAAACAATGAAGACACCATTACACAAAACTAGTCATCTGAGAGTGCTCTCTTGCTTAGTAGTTTTAAGAAAGAGTAAAAGCCCAAATGTAAGTTTTAATTTGCTATAGATTTTTGATTATACATGATGATCCTTCAGTTTCTGCTTCTCAGGATTTTATTCTATCTCAGAAGTTGCCTTCTTCCAGGTCTCCAGGTCAGCATATTATCTTTGTTCCTATAAAAAATTTTCACATTCTACTACTTTGAGGATGTGATAAAGGGTTCAAGAGATAAAGGGTTCAAGAGTTTTTAGTAATTAATAACTTTTTTAAAGTACCTTTGACTTTACCAGTTCTGTGACTCCTAATTAACCTTACCTTTGAGCGCTAGAAGTAATGGTTGACTCAGAAAGTGTTCTCTTTTTAGACCCCACACGGGAAGACTGTTCAGGATGTCTGTGCCACAGCTGTTCTTGGAATAAGTTCAGGAACCTAATGATATATGCTGATGGGCTCAGAAACCAATTTTAATCAGGTGATTTAGAAAACATTTCAAAATATCAGTCAGTGAATGCCCACAGGGCAATTGATAATGGATACATAGCTTAATTCTAAAGTGTAGCAACATGAGCAGAAAGAGGTTGGCACAACATGCCCTGTGGCTTCTACATCTGAGGACTTGGTTGCTCAAAGGTAAAGTGAATTGGGTCTGTTGACTCTTGTTTATAATTAAACATCTCTTGGTTTATGAAAGAAACAGCGGAGATACAACAATGTATCTTTGAGAATCATACACATTAAAAAAGTATGCAGCTCCAAGTCATTAGAGAAAGGGTGGATTCTGCAGCACACATATATGTTGTGGTTGATAGTGTCAGTGGTGGTCATCCTCTGCTTCTTTGTTGGCTGGGTATCTATGAACATAGGGAAAGGCAGGTGGCAGCATCTTTCTATGTTCTGAATGAAATTTTAGAGAGTTCTATATCATGCATTCTACTTGAAATGAGAGGTTCACAGTGAGCAAAGATTAAGAAAGGAAGAAGAAAAAGTCAAGTCATAGTTTCCCATGGGCCAGGAAACATTTGTATCAAGGAAGGACAATAATAAAATTTACAAATTAGCTTTTTGCTTACTTTTAATAAAAAAACTATGTTTAGTAAGGTTGATTAGGCATTTGGGGAATGAAGTATAAGCAGAAGCACAATTCACTAATTTGTTAATTATTTTCTTTGTTGTGGACCTCAATTAGTTTAGTGTTTAACAGTGATAAAGCATAGTCAGAAAGAAGTGAACCTTGTTAAGGGAAACTGCTTACTGGCTATTATTCACTCTGAGTCCCAGAAACTGTCCATACTCCCTATTTGTACAAGTACTATGCACTCTTACTATATATTTTTTAAATATAAAGTAAGAAAACAAAAATCCTTATATTGCTACTCTAGATAGAACTACTCTTAACATTTTTTCTCATTCATAATTTTATACATTATTGAGATACTACTGAATATATAAAATTTTCCTGCTTTTAATATAAACATTTTGCAGGTTTATTGCAAATTCTTCATGAACATGTTTAACGCTGACATAATCTGTTGATTCCTGATTTAATGCCCACAACCTACTTTGAGCAGAGTTGACCCTTCTGGGTATTAGCAAGCAATAGAGTGAGCAATCTAAATGGCAGGCTGCTGCAATTGATCCAATCCCAAGCCAATTTACCCAGGCCATCAGGAAAATGAGCTTTGTGTTTTTCCAGCTAAAAGTCTCTTTCTGGTAATGATGCAGAAGAGTATAATACATTTTTATGAATGCACAAAACTCCTTTTGTTTATACAGGTTATCACCAAATTCAGCAATAGGAACAACGGGTCTACCATACCTAAGACATTCCCAAGCATCCAGCTGCAGTGAAATTCCTGAAATATAAAACCCAAATTTATTCTCTTTGTCATTTAGAACCTTTTACTTGACTAATTCAGTGGGCCTGTCTCAGAACTTTCCCTAAGATGAAACTAACTAGGACATTTTGCTTTACTTCTAGTTAACAATTACCACATTTATATATGGAATTTTATCAAAATATAGATGGCATAAAGAGAAGGAACCGATCTTAGGACAACAGAAAAAGGTACATTTTCAACTCCATTTTTGCTTACATCTTAGCCCTACTAGGTTAAACTCCCACAGAGGTATTGGCAAACCTCACTTCTATAATTATAACACTGTAAATTTTCTGTTGAGTTTTTCCTGTTTCATCTGATTTTGCATAGGGTTACACTTATTACTATATTCTACTGTGAATTTACTGACTGATGACTTCTTTTGTTTCTAACAATACTTAATAACAATTTATCCTCCAGTATTGATATCTCTGATCAATACCATCTAACACATTACCTAATATATTCCAGTGTATGAAGATACTATAATTTTCTAACATTATGTAATGTGAGCATCCTTGAATTTTTTTTTTTTTTTTTTTTGATGTGTGTTGGCCCCTTCATTCTTAGGATATATTTCCTGAAATAAAATTACTAGACCAAAATTTGTCAGAGCTGGGTGAAGTGGCAGATGCCTGTAATCCCATTTATTCAAGAGGCTGAGGTGGAAGAATTGCTTGAGCTTAGTTTGAGACCAGCCTGGGAAACATAACAGGACCCCCAAGACCCCATCTCAAAAAATTTTTTTTAAATGAATGTTTTAAAGTTCTTAATATATATATCCAAAGTGCTTTCCACTGTGGCAGCATATGGTATAAGTATGAGGCAATTACTCGTAGTGATGTCAAGATTGTGACTATGTTTGTTAGGAAGCATCTATTAGATATAAGTGTACGTTAATGTATATTTATGGTTATCTGTCTATGAGATATTTTTAATCTGAAGCTTTATGATGAAACAAGAAAGACTGCGCTTCCCAACATACAAATGAATGATAGTACATTTACTCTGTAATTAATTTAAGCACATATTAAATATAAAAACCGTGAATACTATAAATATTGTTGTAATATCCATTTCCAGTTGTTACTAAGGAATCAGGAAACATCCTTTGTTTATTATGCCAAGAGAATGGTTGCTCTTTCAGTGTGAGCTCTCTCTAAAATTCCCCTGTCTAAAGATCAAAATACTCTTTTGCATGTTCCATCCTCTTTCCTAACTCCCTCTCAGCAGTTGATCCTTTTATTATTGAAGGGTTCTTCTTACCATTTGCAAGAATTTCTTGTTTTTGTTACTTCTAAATACCCAAAATTTCTTAACGTCATAGATGTTTGTTGACACATTAGTTAAGAAGTGTTGCTTTTGCCATTAGATTTTTGGTAGCATGCTTTACTCATTGCTTGGGAATTGCTTCTTCCTGCTCTCTCTCTTTGTCTTATTCATTTTCTTATTGCCTAGTAACTCACCTGCTCACATTCTGAATGGTGATCTCTACCTATTGTTTTAAATGTCTCATTTATTTAAATGTTAGCCAGTAACTCCCAAATTTTCAACTCCGTCCCAGATCTCCCCAACTCCAGATTTGCCCAGATCTCTCCCCACTTCATATTTGTATATCCAGCTGCCTAATTGATGTTTTCACTGAGATGTTGAATAAGCATCTTAAACTTTATATATGTAAAACTCAACTTCTAACCTCCCTATTCCTAATTCCTTTTTTTTATTATTATACTTTAAGTTCTAGGGTACATGTACACGATGTGCAGGTTTGTTACCTATGTATACATGTGTCATGTTGGTGTGCTGCACCCATTAACTCGTCATTTACATTAAGTATATCTCCTAATGCTATCCATCCCCTAGTCTTCGAACCCACAACAGGCCCTGGTGTGTGATTTTTCCCCACCCTCTGTCCAGGTGTTCTCATTGTTCAATTCTCACCTATGAGTGAGAACATGCAGTGTTTGATTTTCTGTCCTTGTGACAGTTTGCTCCGAATGATGGTCTCCAGCTTCATCCATGACCCTATAAAGGACATGAACTCATCCTTTTTTATGGCTGCATGGTATTCTATGGTGTATATGTACCATATTTTCTTAATCTAGTCTGTCATTGATGGACATTTGGGTTGCTTCAAAGTCTATTCACTATTGTGAATAGTGCCGCAATAAACATACATGTTCATGTGTCTTTATAGCAGCATGATTTATAATCCTTTGGGTATATACCCAGTAATGGGATGTCTGGGTCAAATGACATTTCTAGTTCTAGATCCTTGAGGAATCAGCACACTGTCTTCCATAATGGTTGAACTAGTTTACAGTCCCACCAACAGTGTAAAAGTGTTCCTGTTTCTACACATCCTCTCCAGCAGCTGTTGTTTCCTGACTTTTTAATGATCGCCATTCTAACTGGCATGAGATGGTAACTCATTGTGGTTTTAATTTGCATTTCTCTGATGGCCAGTGATGATGAGCATTTTTTCGTGTGTCTGTTGGCTGAATAAATGTCTTCTTTTGAGAAGTATCTGTTCATATCCTTTGCCACTTTTTGATGGGGTTGTTTGATTTTTTCTTATAAATTTGTTTAAGTTCTTTGTAGATTCTGGATATTAACCCTTTGTCAGATGGGTAAATTGCAAAAATTTTCTCCCATTCTGTAGGTTGTGTATTCACTCTGATGGTAGTTTCTTTTGCCGTGCAGAAGCTCTTTAGTTTAATTAGATCGGATTTATCAATTTCGGCTTTTGTTGCCATTGCTTTTGGTGTTTTAGTCATGAAGTGCTTGCCCATGCCTATGTCCTGAATGGTATTGCCTAGGTTTTCTTCTAGGGTTTTTATGGTTTTAGGTCTGACATTTAAGTCTTTAATCCATCTTGAATTAATTTTTGTATAAGGTATAAGGACAGGATCCAGTTTCAGCTTTCTGCATGTGGCTAGCCAGTTTTCCAAGACAATTTATTAAACAGGGAATCCTTTCCCCATTTCTTGTTTTTGTCAGGTTTGTCAAAGATCAGATGGTTGTAGATGTGTGGTATTATTTCTGAGGGCTCTGTTCTGTTCCATTGGTCTACATATCTGTTTTGGTACCAGTACCATGCTGTTTTGGTTACTGTAGCCTTGTAGTATAGTTTGAAGTCAGGTAGCATGATGCCTCCAGCTTAGTTCTTTTGGCTTAGGATCGTCTTGGCAATGTGGACTCTTTTTTGGTTCCATATGAACTTTAAAGTAGTTTTTTCCAATTCTGTGAAGAAAGTCATTGGTAGCTTAATGGGGATGGCATTGAATCTATAAATTACCTTGGGCAGTATGGCCATTTTCATGATATTGATTCTTCGTATCCATGAGCATGGAATGTTCTTCCATTTGTTTGTGTCCTGTTTTATTTCGTTGAGCAGTGGTTTGTAATGCTCCTTGAAGAGGTCCTTCACATCCCTTGTAAGTTGGATTCCTAGGTATTTTATTCTCTTTGAAGCAATTGTGAATGGGAGTTCACTCATGATTTGACTCTCTGTTTGTCTGTTATTGGTGTATAGAATGCTTGTGATTTTTGCACAATTGATTTTGTATCCTGAGACTTTGCTGAAGTCTTAAGGAGATTTTGGGCTGAAATGATGGGGTTATCTAAATATACAATCATGTCATCTGCAAACAGGGACAATTTGACTTCCTCTTTTCCTAATTGAATACCCTTTATTTCTTTCTCCTGCCTGATTGCCCTGGCTAGAACTTCCAAACTATGTTGAATAGGAGTGGTGAGAGAGGGCATACTTGTTTTGTGCTGGTTTTCAGAGGAAATGCTTCCAGTTTTTGCCCATTCAGTATGATATTGGCTGTGGGTTTGTCATATATAGTTCTTATTATTTTGAGATATGTCCCATCAATACCTAATTTATTGAGAGTTTTTAGCATGAAGGGCTGTTGAATTTTGTTGAAGGCCTTTTCTGCATCTATTGAGATAATCATGTGGTTTTTGTCTTTGGTTCTGTTTATATGCTGGATTACGTTTATTGATTTGCGTATGTTGAAGCAGCCTTGCATCCCAGGGATGAAGCCCACTTGATCATGGTGGATAAGCTTTTTGATGTGCTGCTGGATTCAGTTTGCCAGCATTTTATGGAGATTTTTTGCATCGATGTTCATCAGGGATATTGGTGTAAAATTCTCTTTTTTTGTTGTGTCTCTGCCAGGCTTTGGTATCAGGATGATGCTGGCCTCATGAAATGAGTTAGGGAGGATTCCCTCTTTTTCTATTGATCAGAATAGTTTCAGAAGGAATGGTACCAGCTTCTCTTTGTATCTCTGGTAGAATTCGACTGTGAATCCGTCTGGTCCTGGACATTTTTTGGTTGGTAGGCTCTTAATTATTGCCTCAATTTCAGAACCTGTTACTGGTCTATTCAGAAATTCCACTTCTTCCTGGTTTAGTCTTGGGAGGGTGTATGTGTCCAGGAATTTATCCATTTCTTCTAGATTTTCTAGTTTATTTGCATAGAGGTGTTTATAGTTATTCTCTCATAGTAGTTTGTATCTCCGTGGGATCAGTGGTGACATCCTCTTTATCATTTTCTATTGTGTCTACTTGATTCTTCTCTCTTTTCTTCTTTATTAGTCTTGCTAGTGGTCTATCAACTTTGTTGATCTTTTCAAAAAACCAGCTCCTGGATTCATTGATTTTTTGAAGGGCTTTTTGTGTCTCTATCTCTCAGTTCTGCTCTGATCTTAGTTATTTCTTGCCTTCTGCTAGCTTTTGAATGTTTTTGCTCTTGCTTCTCTAGTTCTTTTAATTGTGATGTTAGGGTAATTTTAGATCTTTCCTGCTTTTCTTGTGGGCATTTAGTATAAATTTCCTCTACACACTGCTTTAAATGTGTCCCAGAGATTCTGGTGTATTGTGTCTTTGTCGTCATTGGTTTCAAATAACATCTTTATTTCTGCCTTTGTTTTGTTATATACCCAGTAGTCTTTCAGGACCAGATTGTCCAATTTCCATGTAGTTGACTGGTTTAGAGTGAGTTTCTTAATCCTGAGTTCTAATTTGATTGTGCTGTGGTCTAAGAGACAGTTTGTTATAATTTCTGTTTTTTTACATTTGCTGAGGAGTGCTTTACTTACAACCGTGTGGTCAATTTTGGAATAAGGCAATGTGGTGCTAAGAGGAATGTATATTGTGTTAATTTGGGGTGGAGAGTTCTGTAGATGTCTATTAGGTCCGCTTAGTGTAGAGCTGAGTTCAATTCCCAGATATCCTTGTTAACTTTCTGTCTTGTGGATCTGTCTAATGTTGACAGTGGGGTGTTAAAGTCTTCCATTATTATTGTGTGGGAGTCTAAGTCTCTTTGTAAGTCTCTAAGGACTTGCTTTATGAATCTGGGTGATCCTGTATTGGGTGCACATATATTTACGATAGTTAGCTCTTCTTGTTGAATTTATCCCTTTACCATTATGTAATGGCCTTTGTCTCTTTTGATCTTTGATGGTTTAAAGTCTGTTTTATCAGAAACTAGGATTGCAAACCCTGCTTTTTTTTTTTTTTCCATTTCCATTTCCTTGGTAGATCTTCCTCTATCCCTTTATTTTGAGCCTATATGTGACTCTGCATGTGTGATGGGTCTCCTGAATACAGCACACTGATGGGTCTCGTCTCCTTATCCAATTTGACAGTCTGTGTCTTTTAATTGGAGCATTTGGCCCAATTACATTTAAGGTTAATATTGTTATGTGTGAATTTGATCCTGTCATTATGATGTTAGCTGGTTATTTTGCTCATTAGTTGATGCAGTTTCTTCCTCACATCGATAGTGTTTACAACTTGGCATGTTTTTGCAGTGACTGGTACCAGTTGTTCCTTTCCATATTTAGTGCTTCCTTCAGGAGCTCTTGTAAGGCAGGCCTGGTGGTAACAAAATCTCTCAGCATTTGCTTGTTTGTAAAGGATTTTATTTCTCCTTCACTTACAAAACTTAGTTTGACTGGATATGAAATTCCCGATTGAAAATTCTTTTCTTTAAGAATGTTGAATAGTGGCCCCCACTCTATTCTGGCTTGTAGAGTTTCTGCTGAGAGATCCACTGATAGTCTGATGGACTTCCCTTTGTGGGTAAGCCAGCCTTTCTCTCTGGCTGCCCTTAACGTTTTTTTTCTTCATTTCAGCCTTGGTGAATCTGAAATTATGTGTCTTGCAGTTGCTCTTCTCGAGTAATGTCTTTGTGACATTCTCTGTATTTCCTGAATGTGAATGTTTGCCTGCCTTGCTAGGTTGGGGAAGTTCTCCTGGGTAATATCCTGAAGAGTGTTTTCCAACTTGATTCCCTTCTCCCCGTCACTTTCAGGTACACCAATCAGACGTAGATTTGGTCTTTTCACATAGTCCCATATTTCTTGGAGGCTTTGTTCATTTATTGTTACTCTTTTTTCTCTATACTTCTCTTCTCACTTCATTTCATTCATTTGATCTTCAATCACTGATACCCTTTCTTCCAGTTGATCCAATTGGCTACTGAAGCTTGTGCATGTGTCATGTAGTTCTCGTGCCATGGTTTTCAGCTCCATCAGGTCATTCAATGTCTTCTCTACACTGTTTATTCTAGTTAGCCATTCATCTAATCTCGTCTGAAGGTTTTTATCTTCTTTGCGATGGGATCGAACATCCTCCTTTAGCTCGGAGAAATTTGTTATTACCAATCTTCTGAAGCCTTCTTCTGTCAACTCGTCAAAGTCATTCTCCATCCAGCTTTGTTCTGTTGCTGGCGAGGAGCTGTGTTTCTTTGGAGGAGAAGAGGCACTCTGATTTTTAGAATTTTCTTCTTTTCTGCTCTGGTTTCTCCCCATCTTTGTGGCTTTATCTACCTTTGGTCTTTGCTGATGGTGATGTACAGATTGGGTTTCGCTGTGGATGTCCTTTCTATTTGTTAGTTTTCCTTCTAACAGTCATGCCCCTCAGCTGTAGGTCTGTTGGAGTTTGCTGGAGGTCCACTCCAGACCCTGTTTGCCTGGGTATCACCAGTGCAGGTTGCAGAACTGCAAATATTGCAGAACGGCCAATATTGCAGCCTGATCATTCCTCTGGAAGCTTCGTCTCAGAGGGGCATCCGGCCATATGAGGTGTTGGTCGGCCCCTGCTGAGAGGTGCCTCCCAGTTAGGCTACTCAGGGGTCAGGGACCCACTTGAGGAGGCAGTCTGTCCGTTCTCACATCTCAAACTCTGTGCTGGGAGAACCACTACTTTCTTCAAAGCTGTCAGACAGGAATGTTTAAGTCTGCAGAAGTTTCTGCTGCCTTTTGTTCAGCTATGCCCTGCCCCCAGAGGTGGAATCTACAGAGGCAGGCAGGCCTCCTTGAGCTGTGGTGGGCTTCACCTAATTTGAGCTTCGTGGCCACTTTGTTTACCTACTCAAGCCTCAGCAATGGCAGACGCCCCTCCCCTTGCTTCCACCTTGCAGTTCAATCTCAGACTGCTGTGCTAGCAGTGAGTGAGGCTCCATGGGCATGGGACCCTCCAAGCCAGGCATGGGATATAATCTCCTGGTGTGCTGTTTGCAAAGACCGTTGGAAAAGCATGGTATTGGGGTGGGAGTGACCAAATTTTCCAGGTGCCATCTGCCACGGCTTCCCTTGGCTAGGAAAGGGAATTCCCTGACCCCTTGCGCTTCCCAGGTGAGGCAATGCCTTGCCCTGCTTTGGCTGACGGTCTGTGGGCTGCACCCAGTGTCCTGCACCCACTGTCTGACAAGCCCTATTGAGATGAACCTGGTACCTCATTTGGAAATGCAGAAATTGCCTGTCTTCTGCGTCGCTCACTCTGGGAGCTGCCGACTAGAGCTGTTCCTATTTGGCCATCTTGGAACCTCCCCCTTCTAATTCTTACAACAGAGATACTGAAACGTGATTTGTTAGCAGTTTTGTTTGTTTGTGTGTTTTGCTCAGTTGATGGCAATTTATTCCTTCTAGATTTTTCAGGCCAAAAGTTTGAACTGATCATTGACTTTTCTCTTCCACGTTTTACTTTTAATCTACTCATAAATCTTGTTAGTTTACCTTTAAGATAGAATAAAAATCTAACATTTCTTACCATCTCTACTGCTAACCATTTTCAAGTACCATTAATTTTTACTAATGAATTATTGTAATCACTTTCTAACAGGTCTTCTTGCTTACATCCCTGACTTACTATACTGGGCTGAATTGTGTTCCCCCCCGGAAAAAAATTCATATCCACCTGGAACCTCAGATTGTGACCTTTTTTGGAAATAGGGTCTTTGCCGAGATAATTAATTAAGATAAGTTCTTACTGGATTAAAATGGGTTATAATCCAATGGCTGGTGTCCTTATAAGATGAGTAAGCAGAGACACAGAGACACACAGAGGGTGAGAAAGCTGTGGGAGAATGGGAGTGAAACGAACCTCTATCTACTATAAGCAAAGGACTGCCAAGGACTGCCACTAGCCACTAATAGCTAGAAGAGTCAAGGATGAATCTTCTTGAGTTTGCAGAGAGAGTGTCCCTACCAACACTGATTTTGTACTTCTAGTCTCCAGAACTATGAGAGAATGAATTTCTATTGTTTTAAGCCACTCAGTTTATGGTACTTTATTATGAAAGCCCTAGGAGATTAATACACTCACTATCGTTGATTTTCAGTAGAGCAGCCAGATGGCTGAAGAGTTATCTCTCTTATTCCTTTACGGTGATTTCAAGAATGTCACCTTCTTAATGAGGCCCAGCCTGACCACCATATTTAAAATCATAAACTGCTCCCTGCTCTGACCCCACTCCTGATCTTTTTTAAAAAGTTATTTTATTTATTTATTTATTTATTTATTTGAGACAGAGTCTCACACTGTAGCCCAGGCTGGAGTGCAATGATGCAATCTCAGCTCACTGCAAGGTCCACTTCCCAGGTTCACACCATTCTCCTGCCTCAGCCTCCCAAGTAGCTGGGACTACAGGCAACCACCACCACGCCTGGCTAATTTTTTGTATTTTTACTACAGACAGGGTTTCACCGTGTTAGCCAGGATGGTCTTAATCTAACCTCATAATCCACCCACCTTGGCCTCCCAAAGTGCTGGGATTACAGGTGTGAGCCACTGTGCCAGGCCAAAAGTTATTTATTTTTAATTTCTGTGGTTACATAGTAGGAGTATATATTTACGGAGTAAATGAGATGTTTTGGTACAGGCATGCGATGTGTAATAATCACATCGTGGAATATGAAGTATCTATCCCTCAAGTATTTATCCTTTTTGTTAAAAAAATTCAATTATACTCTTTTAGTTATTTAAAAATGTTCAATTAAATTATTATTGACTATAGTCACCCTGTTGTATTATCAAATAGTAGATCTTATTCATCCTTTCCAACTATTTTTTTTTTTACCCATTAACCATCCCCATCTTCCCCTGATTCAGCTGCCCGCTACCCTTCCCAGCCTCTGGTAACCATCCTTCTCCTTCAGCTATCTCTATGACTTCAATTATTTTGATTTTTAAATCACACATGTAAGTGAGAACATGTGATTTTTGTCTTTGTGTGCTTGGCTTATTTCAGTTAATATAATGATCTCCAGTTCCATCCATGTTGTTGCAAATGACAGAATCTCATTCATTTTTATGGCTGAATCATACTCAATTGTATATATGTACCATATTTTCTTTATCCAGTCACATGTTGATGAGCACTTAGGTTGCTTCCAAATCTTGGCTATTGTGAACAGTGCTGGAACAAACATGAGAATGGAGATATCTCTTTGATATACTTACTGATTTCCTTTATGTTGGGTATATACCCAGCAGTGGGATTACTAGATCATATGGTAACACTATTTTTAGTTTTTTGAGAAACCTCCAAATTGTTCTCCATAGTGGTTGTACTAATTTACATTCCCACCAAGAGCATACACATCCTCACATCCCTTCAGCCTTTGTTCTTCACATCCTCACTAGCCTTTGTTATTGCCTGTCACTGGATATAAGCCATTTTAACTGGGGTAAAACAATATCTCATTGTGGTTTTGCTTTGCAGTTCTCTTATGGTCAGTGATGTTGATGTTGATCATATGCCTGTTTGCCATTTGTATGTCTTCTTTTGAGAAATGTCTAGTCAGGTCTTTTGCCTATTTTTTAACTATTTGATTTCTTTCCTATAGAGTTGTTAGAGCTCTTTATAGATTTGGAATATGAATCCTTTGTTAGATTGGTAGTTTGCAAATATTGTCCCCCATTCTGTGGGTTATCTCTTCTTTTTGTTGATTGTTTTCTGTGCTATGCGGAAGCTTTTTAACTTCATGCAATCCCATTTGTTAATTTTTGCTTTGGTTGCCTGTGCTTATGGGGTATTACCCCAGACATTTTTGCCCAGACCAATGTCCTCGAGATTTCCACTAATGTTTTCTTGTAGTAGTTTTATAGTTCGAGGTCTTAGATTTAAATTGGTAGTACATTTAATTTAATTTTTGTATATGGTGAGAGATAAGGGTCTAGTTCCATTCTTCTGCATAGAGATATCCAGTTTTCCCAGCACCATTTATTGAAGAGACACTCTTTTCCCCAATGCATGTTCTTGGCACCTTTGTTGAAAATGAATTTACTAAACAACAGATGTTGGCGAAGTTGTGGAGAAATAGGAATGCTTTTACACTGTTGGTGAGAATGTAAATTAGTTCAACCATTGTGGAAGGTGGTGTGGTGATTCCTCAGAGATCTAAACCAGAAATACCATTTGACCCAGCAATCCCATTACTAGGGATATACCCAAAGGAATATAAATCATTCCATTACAAAGATACACACACTCGGATGTTCATTGCAGCACTATTTACAATGGCAAAGACATGGGATCAACCCAAATGCCTATCAACGATAGACTGGATAAAGAAAATGTGGTACATATACACCACACCATGGAATACTATGCAGCCACAAAAAGTGACAAGATCATGTCTTTTGCAGGGACATGAATAGAGCTGGAAGCCATTATCCTCAACAAACTAATGCAGAAAAAAAAAAAAAAACAAAAAACCTCAAACACCACATGTTCTCACTTATAAGTGGGAGCTGAACTACACATACAAGGGCCTGTTGGGGCTAGGGTGGGGGGAGAGAAGGCATTAGGAAAAATAGCTAATGCATGTTGGGCTTATTACCTAGGTGGTGGGTTGATAGGTACAGCAAACCTCCATGGCACAGAAACCTACACATCCTGTACACGTACCCCAGAACTTAAAAGAAAAAGAAAACGAATTTACTATAGGTGTATGGATCTGTTTCTGAGCTCTCTATTCTGTTCCATTGGTCTGTGTGTCTGTTTTTATGCCAGAACCATGGTCTTTTATTTAATATAGCTCTGTAGTATAATTTGAAGTTAGGTAATGTGATTCCTCCAGTTTTATTCTTTTACTCAGGATAGTTTTGGCTATTCTGGGTCTTTTGTGGTTCCATATAAATTTTAGGATTTTTCCCCCTATTTCTGTGAAGAAAGTCCTTGGTATTTTGACAGGGATTGAATTAAATCTGTAGATTGCATTGGGTAGTATGGAAATTTTAACAATATTGATTCTCCCAATTCATGAACATGGAATATATTTTCAGTTTTTGGTATCCTCTTCAATTTCTTTTAACAGTGATTATTAGTTTTCCCTATAGATATCATTCACTTCTTTGGTTAATTCCCAAGTATTTAATTTTATTTGTGGCATTTTAAATGAGACTACTTTTAGGATTTCTTTTTCAGATTGTTTGCTGTTGCCATACAGAAATGCTACTGATTTTTATATGTTCATTTTGTATCCTGCAACCTTCCTGAATTTGTTGATTAATTCTCATAAACTGATACTTGTGTCAGTTTTCTGGTGGAGTCTTCAGGTTTTTCCAAATATAATATCATATCATCTGCAAATAAGGATAATTTGATTTCTTTCTTTCCAATTTGGATGCACTTTATTATTTCTTTGCCTGATTGCTCTAGCTAGGACTTCCACTGCTATGCTGAATAACAGTGGTAAAAGTGAACATCCCTTACAAAATCAACCTAGAAAAATCACTAGCATTTCTATACACCAAAAACAGTGAATCCAAGAGCCAAATCAGGAATGCAATCCTGTTTACAGTTTGCACAAAAAGAATAAAATACCTAGGAATACAGCTAATCAGGGAGGTGAAAGATCTTTACCATGAGAACTATAGAACACTATTCAAAGAAATCAGAGATGACACAAACAAATAGAAAAACATTACATGCTCATGGATAGGAAGAATCAATATTGTTAAAATGGCCATACTGCCCAAAGGAATTTATAGATTCAATTCTGTTTTTAGCAAACTACCACTGACATTCTTCACACTACTAGAAAAAAACTATTTTAGAATTTATATGAAACCAAAAAGAGCCCAAATAGCCAAGACAATCCTAAGCAAAGTGAACAAAGCTGGAGGCATTCCTTCTCCATGTTATTCTGAATTTCTTTGAGTTTCCTCAAAACAGCTATTTGGAATTCTCTGTCTGAAAAGTCACATATCTCTGTGTTTCCAAAATTAGTCCCTGTTGCCTTATTTGGTGAGGTCATGTTTTCCTGGATTGTCTTAATGCTTGTAGATGTTTGTTTGTGTCTGGAAATTGAAGAGTTAAGTATTTATTGTAGTCATCACTGTCTGGGCTTGTTTGTGCCTGTCCTTCTTGGGAAGACTTTCCCAGATATTCAAAAGGACTTGGGTGTTATAATCTAAGCTGTATCTACTTTAAGGGTCACCCCAAAACTGGTAAACTTGTGGTTCTTGCAGATGCATAGAGGTACCACCTTGATGGTCTTGGACAAGATCTGGGAGAATTCTCAGAATTAACAGCCAGAGACTCTTGTTCTCTTCCCTTACTTTCTCCCAAACAAATGGAGTTTCTTTCTTTGCTCTGAGCTACCTGAAGCTGGGGGTGTAGTGTCACAAGCAACCTTGTGACCACCACCATTGTGACTGTGCTAGGTTAGACCTGAAGCCAGCACAGCATTGGGTCTTGCCCAAGGCTTGCTCAAATCAACTCCCTGGCTGCTGCCTATGTTTGCTCAAGGGTATGAGATTTTACAATCAGCAGGTGACAAAGCCAGCCAGGCTTGTGTCCTTTCCTTCAGGGTCACAAATTCACCCAGGCCCTGGGTGAGTCCAGAGGTACTGTCCGGGAGACGGAGTAGAGTAAAAAACCTTAGAAACCTATCTGGTGTTCTACTGTACTGCAACTGGGCTGGCGGTCAAACCACCAGACGCAGTCTTTCCCACTCTTCCCTCCCCTTTGCAAAGACGGAGGAACCTCAGTCTGCGGCCACCACTTCCACAGGCCCGTAGGGAATACTGCCAGACTACCACTGATGTTCTTTTAAGGCCCAAGGGCTCTTTAGTCTGCTTTTGGTGAATGTTGCCTGGCCTGGGACACACCCTTCAGGGCAGTGGGTACTCCTCTGGCCCAGGGCAGGTCCAGAAATGTCATACAAGGGCGAAGTCTTAAAATTGGAGATCCCAAGAATCCACTTGGTGCTCTACCACCCTATGGCCAAGCTGGTACCCAAGGTTCAAGACAAAGTCCCATTTATTTTTCCCTCCACTTTTATTAAGTAGAAGGGGTCTTTTCCCACAGCCACCACAGCTGGGACTGTGATGAGTCTCACCTGAGGTCAGTAAATCTCAGAATCTCACTCAAGTCCCTCAACATTATACCTGGGTATTGCTGCTGGTTATTCAGGGCCCAAGGGCTCTTCAGTTAGCAGGCAATGAATGGTGCCAAGACTCAGTCCTTCCGTTTAAGGTAGCAGGTTTCCTTCTGGCCCAGGGTGTGTCTAGGAGTATTATCTAGCAGTTTGGGCATGGAGAGGAGGCCTCATGACTCTGACTGGTACCCTATCCTGCTGTGGCTGAGCTGGTATTTCGGGATACAAGGCAAAGTCCTCCCCACTATTCCCACTCCTCTCTGCAAGCAGAAGGAATGGGTCTCTTTTGGAGCCATGAGCTGTTCAGCCTGGGGTTAGGAGAGGGGTGATGCCAACATTCCCTTAGCCTCCCTGGCTGATGTCTCAGTATGTCACGCGTCCTCCTATCCTCTGGCTCTTGGCCCAATTTATTACTAGGACTCATCTAGGTGTTGCAGCCTAGACTGCCTTTCAAGTTTATTTAGAGCTCCAGAGCACATTAACCCCTGGTGGTGATGCTTGTGGAAACTCAAGTACTCTCCACTGGGATTAACAATTTCACCACAGCTAGGGCTCCTTCCATAGGTGGGCATAAGCTGAGTTTGGTCCACTTTTCATTTCTGTTTTAACAGGACATTTTACTGAGTTCAATCCCTCAAATTGCTGTGCTTTCCCTGCCTCAGTGCACAGAAACCTCTCTGGACCACTGTGGCACTGCTGTCAGGGGATGGGAGAAGGGTAGTGTCAGTGATTCAAGACTGTTTTTCTACCTTTTCAGTGTCTGTTTCAGCAATATGAAGTTAAAGTCAGGTACTGTGGCTGGGCGTGGTGGCTCACGGCTGTAATCCCAGCTCTTTGGGAGGCCGAGGCGGGCGGATCACGAGGTCAGGAAATCGAGACCATCCTGGATAATATGGTGAAACCCCCTCTCTACTAAAAATAAAAAAAATTAGCTGGGCGTGGTGGCGGGCGCCTGTCGTCCCAGCTACTCGGGAGGCTGAGGCAGGAGAATGGCGTGAACCTGGGAGGCGGAGCTTGCAGTGAGCTGAGATTGCGCCACTGCACTCCAGCCTGGGCGACAGAACAAGACTCTCTCTCAAGAAAAACAAAAACAAACAAACAAAAAACAGGTACTGTGAGTAGTCCCCTGGTTTTTGACTCTTATGAAGGTGCTTTGTGTGTGTGTGTGTATGTGCATAGATAGTTGTTAAATTGGTGTCCTTGCAGGAGGGATGATTGGCAGACTCTTCTATTTCACCATCTTGTTCCACCTCCCCACTGCTGATCTTTATCTTCCCCTGTTTATTTTTCATAGCAAAATTATCTTCTAATATACCAAATAATTTATTTAGTTTTAAGTACTATGTATTTCCCCTTACAAGCATTATAAATGTGGCAACATTTGTATGTCTTGTTTAATAGAACAGTGTCTGGCCTGTAGGAAGTCTTCAAATATTTTCTAATGGATTCATTCATTTATTCCAAAGTATTTTACAGTGTATGATGTGTTATGCAGTGCTCTTACTGTATTTTCATGTGCTGCATTTTCTGTAGTGCTATAGTTCATGGAAGTATTTTAAATTCTTTTAATAACTATCGTTCAGGGCTATTTGTGAGTATTTTGTGAGTTGTTAGATATAATGTACCTAGGACAATCTTGGTACATACTAAGTGACATATATACGTTAATTTTACTTTTGGAGGGAAAAGGAATTGCTTCCTATAATAAATACGTTCTAGGTTGGAAATAGATTTCCTAGACTGGAAAGAAATATAAATACTATTATTTCTTGGCTTTCTTGAATACAGCAGCTCAGAGGTGTTCTTTTAAAATAATTTCACATGCACCATTTTATGGGATATAGTAGAATATATATAATGCAACCATGCTATTTTATATGATAAAAAAGGGCTTTATGTGAGACAAATGGGAGTGGGTTGGTGGGAGAGTAAATATACTTAGTAGATTCATTTGATTTTCAAGTAAGTGTATTTTTAGATTTTGGTACATTTTAAATTTCTTTCTGAAGGACCAGCGTTAGTATATTTATCCTACAACATTGTATTTACAGAGAGTACATTCTTTTAAAAATTCCAGAGATTCAATATTCACTTGAAAATTCAGTGTAGCCTATACTAATCTAAATAAAATAAGGAATATGATAAATGGAATTGCAAATAAAAATCCTTTCTTAACTCTTTGCTGAGATTTGAATAAACTCTAGGACAGAATAAAAGCTGATACAAAAATAAAGTCTCTAAGTGAATGTATATATGTAAGTGTATGAGCATATATATATATATATATTTTTATTTTCTTCTCTATAGGTCTATGGATATATCTGGTTCTTCAATCTTTTTCTATATTATTGCTTAGGTATTTCCTTAGTCTTCTGTTTCTACTTAACCAGTGTGGTGGTGTTTTTTTCAAAAGCAATTTTTATTTTCTCACAATTTTTTAAATCTGGTACATTTTGACGTTCTTTACTGTTTTCCTTATGTTTTATGTATATCAAGCTCGAATTATTTTTACACATTTAATTTGCCACAAGTGGATTTTTCATGTTTCATTATTTGTACTTGCAATTCTTAATAACACCTTTTTATTTATTATTTTTTTCTATTTCTCTCACCATTTTTCATGTCCACCAAAGTAAAGGTTATTTCATTTTGTCTCACTTTTGCAATGATCTTTTGTTTCACTGGTATACCCATTCCCCTCTTCCTCATCCAGCAAACCTCTACTTGTCCTTCATGATTCAGCTCAGGTAAATGCCACCTTCCCTGTTAGGTCCTGGCTGACCACCCACACCCTTCCCAGATAGGAATAGGTGGTCCTTTTCTGCACTTCTGCACCAACCAGTGCATATGCCTATAATCACATTTATTTTTTATTTGTTTGTCTTTTATTTGACAGCGGGATTCTTTTATTCACCTCTGATTTATCATATCCCCACGCATCTCCTGGAACAAAGTAGATAACTCCATACCTTTATTTTAAAGATCCTTGATAAGACATTTTGTATTTTAAAAAGGTTTATAGGTGGGAAAATACTTTCTTTTGTAGATACTTAAATTCAAATTGTTTAGATGTATTTGAAATAGTCCTGAAATCTTAAAAAATGCTAAGCATTACAAAACAAACATTTGGCCAAAGTATATTTTTTTACAGATATCAAAGTAATTATTCTAAGACATTAACAAGAAGTTTATGTACACCATTAAGGCACTGTGTCATGTGGTTTTCCTAAATGTATTCTCATTTTGGTTCTTACAACAACCTTGCCAATATAATTATCATGTTTATAGAAATAGATACTGAGTGAAAAATAATGTCCCTCTTTACCTCTTTAGAAACTAATAATGATCTTCTGTGACTTATCTCTTTCTCTTTGGTATTTACATTCTTAGTGAATGGCATCTGTCTTCACCAGGTTGTTTCAGTCAGGAACTAAGGTGCCATTAGTAACTGACAGTCTTGTCTCTCCCCACCTATAGCCCATCACCAAGTCCCATTGACATACCTACCTCACAATAGAATCCATCCACTTGTCCCTGTTAATGTGGCTGCTCAATTAGTCCAGGCTGCTTTCATTGCTTACCTGGGTTCCTGCCACAGTTTCCTAACAGGCCTCCTTGCATCCAGCCTACCTGCAATTCAATTTGATTTCTATCATTCCTCTTGCAATGAGAGGAATCTTTGTGTAATTGTGTCACTGTCCCTCTAAAAATATGTTCTCAGGATAAAATAAAAATTCCTTCCTTATCTGGATCTTTCTTTTCTTCCCTCTTCATGAATCACTGTTCTGCAGTTTACTCAGTCCTCCAGTCAGATAGGATATTCTGTTCTCCTGAGCTTTCTTGCTCTTCTCCCTTCTCCCTTCTTTCTAGGACTGCATGTGTTTTGTGCGGCCGTGGAACATTTTGCCTGCCTGCCTTCCTGTTGTTATCTCATGTTTCTGATACCTGCTCATCATCTTAGCCCTTATTCTAGAGATTCTACTCCTCTAAGACACTTTCCTGCTCAATGCTTATTTTGCCTGCAACACCATCACCTTCATTCAAATGAGATGTGCTTCCTCTGTGCTTCTTTGGCATCCTGCACTTCATCTTTAATAACATTTGCCACAGCAAATTGCTTCTGCCTATTTATTTCCCTGTGTCCCAAGGGCTGCGGCAGTGCCTTGTGCATTGTTATATTACAATCACTTAATGCTGTGCTTAGTACACCTTAGGAGGAATGCAAATAAAGATTTGCTAGATGAATGAACAAACTTTCAATCCCATCTGAAAAAAAGAAATTGCTGTATTGCTGTAAACATTTTTGAGTATATCTTCAGACAAAATTCAAATGTTAATGTCAAATATTTTTATAAAATTATTAAAACTAATATGTTTGTTTCTATTTTTCTTTAAAAGGAGTTGTTACCTTTTTTTGCTCCAATGTACTTAATAGTTGGGCATTTCAGGGACCAAGACTTTAGTGTAATATATCAAGGAACATATAAAGAATACTAGCGTTAATTATATAGAGTCTAGGTCAATTTCTTAGATTGAGGTAGAGAGAAGTAACCCCATGGAATTTTTATGAATTAGAAGTTGAAAAGGTTATCTGAAATACATACAGGACACAGTGACTGCAAGACTCAGATTTGCTTAGAAACATGGGAAGAGTAGAATAAGCTAAAAAATAATTATAAATCTGGCAATCATAAGAGAAACAAAGAAATATGGAAAGAAAAGGAAGGATGATATGTCCTTTAGCTGAAGGAAGAAAGGAATTCTTTTGGGGAGAATGATTAAGATATATGTCCATGTACATAGGTTCATAGGGTAAAGAAAATATATCACCCTTAGACCCAGAGTTTGCCTAGGACCATGAAAAAATAAAGAAATATCTTTTGAAAGTTGCAGATAGCGAGTCAATACAAGAGCATTTGGGGAGTCTTCTTTTGGTGACCAGAAAGGCTTCACTAGTGATTATAGAAAATTTGGACAGGCTTGAGATGGCTAAGCTGGAAATTTCAGCACCAACCTTGGACATTATTTGATGAGTTTCAGGGTGAATAAAGTAATTGCAGGTAGGGAAGCACATATTTTTAAGTCCTTTGGGGGAAACATTGCCATGAACTTATAAACTTTTTGACTTTATGAGAATGCACATTAATTATGAGGCACATTAAAAATGAGGATTTTCTGTTAGGAATTAGAGGATGAATAGACATAAGTACAGGGTAAGTCACATCAAACTATTCTCTTTTCACTATTAATATGCTTATGATATTGATAAAGAGTGCCTAACAATAGATGTACTATACCTTTATGTTATTAGGGCACTTGACAAAGTATCTTATGATCTTTGTGCCAATAAAATGGCAAAATGTAGGCTGAATGAGAGGACAAGATTAAGAGGCAGCTGAAAGCTTGCCATCAGAAGATTGGTTAGCCAGAGTGGTGTCAATTTGAATCTAACTTTTAAGTAGAGCAGGCTTTGGAAATATATACCTGAATTTATCTTAGTGAATAACTGTATCCTGCAAAGTGAGAGTAACCAGCAATATTTTGGGATACATAGAGTTTATGCAGTATGCTTTTCTCCCTGAAAGCACAGGAAAAATCCCCAAACCCAAAGGTTATATTTACAGGCTTTTGAAAGTCATCTTCTGCCATCATGGATCTAACTCTTAAATTTTTCACTGACAGAACACCTACTATAAATAACTGGGAGATAAACTCTGATTATAGCTTCCATTTAATTAACATCCACTCCTAACAGAGCTTATTATTTGCTCATGAAACTGAAATTTACTATGGTATAGAACAATTAATGTCTCATATGTATTTTAGCTCACAGGAGAAGAAACGTGGAAGTGGGAAGTTAATGAAGAAAATGGATATGCATCAAGCTAGAAAGAAAATGCTCACTTTTGTAAATAGGATTTTACTTTAGGGCCATGGTTCTTAACCAGGGGATACTGTGCTTTCTAGGGGACATTTTGACAATATGTGGAGATATTTTTGATTGTCATGACAGGTGATGGACTTCTACTGTCATCTAGTAGGTAGTGCTGGGAATGCTGTTAACCTGTCTGCAATGCACAAGATAGCTCCCCAAGACAAATAGCTATCTGGTCCAAAATGTTAATAGTACCAAGGTGGAGAAACTTTTCTTTAGAAAGAGCTTCTTACATTTTGGTGAGCATCAGAATCGCCTGGAGAGTTTGTTAAAACGTATTCCTATGTGGGGGTCTAGAGTTAGAATTAGAGTTTCTAATTCAGGATGTCTGGATGGGACCTGAAAATATAACACATCCTAGAAACCCTGATGTTGCTGCTCTGAAGATCATACTTTTCAAATCACTGCTGTAGAGCTAGTATTTTGATTGTATTTATCTATTTATTTATTTGAGATGGAGTTTTGCTCTTGTTTCCCAGGCTGGAGGGCAATGGTACGATCATGGCTCACTGCAACCTCCGCCTCCCAGAGTCAAGAAATTCTCCTGCCTCAGCCTCCCGAGTAGCTGGGATTACAGGCATGCACCACCACACCCGGCTAATTTTTGTATTTTTAGTAGAGACAGGGTTTCACTGTGCTGGGCAGGCTGGTCTCGAACTGCTGACCTCAGGTGATCCACCCTTTGGCCTCCCAAAGTGCTGGGATTACAAGTGTGAGCCACCGTATCCGGGGAGCTAGTATTTTTAAAAGCAATTTTTAAAACTGCTGAAATAAAAAATAAAAATTAAAACTAAAAACTACCAATATTTTCATGATATAGAACAGTTTCATCACTACAAAAAATTTTCCTGAGTAATCCGTTTGTAGTCACATCTTCCTTCTACCCCTAATCTCTGGCTAATCACTGATTTATTTATGGTCACTATCTGTCTTCCTGAGAATGTCATGTAAATGGAAGCATGCAGCGTGTAACCTTGTGAGAAATCTTTGGTTTCTTCCACTTAGGCTTATGCCTTTGCGATTCAGTCAAGTAATTCTGTGAATCAGTAGTTTTTTAAATTGCAGAATAGTATTCCATTGTATGGATACATCACAGGTGTTTTGTTTGTTTCTTTGTTTAATCCAGTCACCTGTTGATGGGCATTTGGTTTGCTCCCAGATTTTTGTGGTTATAAATAGAGTTGCTATAAGCATTCCAGTGGTACAGGTTTTTGTGTGAAAATAAGTTTTCATTTCTCTAAGGTAAATACTCAAGAGAAGTACTGTTGGGCACATGATACATGTTTATTTATTAGAAGCTGCAAAACTGTTTCAAGAGTGGCTATACCATTTAATGTCCCCAAAAGCTATGTATGAGAATTCCAATTGTTTTGGATCCATCTCAGCACTTGGTATTGTCAATAATTTTTATTTTAGTCATTCTAATATATAAGTAGTGATATCTTAGCATGGTTTTCATTTTCCAAATGGCTAATGATGTTGAACATTTTTTCATGTGTTTATTTGCCATCTGTGTGTCCTTTTCCATGACATGCCTGTTCAAGTTTTTTTTTTTTTTTTGCTCATTTTAAAGACTGGATTATTTGTCTTCTTACAGTGGAGCTGTAAGAATTTTTAATATATGTTCTGAAATATATATATATATAAAAAATATATATCTCTTGTTGGATATATGATTTGCAAATATATTCTCTAGTCTTTTGCTTATCTTTTCATTACCTTAATTGTGTCTTTTGCAGATAAAAATTTTTACTTTTTTTTCTGTGAATTGTGGTTTTGGTATAATGTCTAAGAGCTTGCTAGTTGTTTTCTATTTGTTCCAACTATTCCTTTTGTTCACCCTCCTTTGCTGTCTACTCATGGATTATTTGAGTACTTTTTATGCTTCTATTTTATCTCCATTATTGACTTACTAGTTATACCTCTATTCTTAATTTTAGTTGGATGTCCCAGGGTTTAAAATAAACATTGTTAATTTATCACATTTTCAGTTTATCATAGAATAATATACCATTTCATGAGGAGTGTAAGAATCTTAGAACTGTATAATTCCCATTTGTTTCTCTCATTCTTTGTACTATAGTTGTCATATATTTTATTTTACATATGTTATAAATTCAGAATATATTATCTGAAGCAAAAAATACTATTATCCATTAAAGTGATTGAGAATAAGAAAAAGTAGCTTTTAAAATTATCCTTTATTTTTGCTAATTTGGGAACTCTTAATTTCTTTTAGTAGCTTCAAGTTTCAATCATTTCTTTTATAAAAAGAATTAAAGAATTAATATTCTGAAAAATAAAGGAGGAGGGAATATGTCCAAACTCATTCTACAAGGCCAGTATTACTCTGATACCAAACCCAGACAAAGACACATCAAAAAAACCCACAAAAAACAAAAAACAAAAAAACAAAACTATAGGCCAATATTCCTTATGAATATTAATGTAAAATTCTCAACCAAATACTAGTAAACTGAATTCAACAGCACATTAAAAAGATTATTCATCATGGCCACATGGGATTTGTCCCAGGGATGCAAGGATGGTTCAACATTCACAAATAAATTAATGTAATACATTATATCAACAGAATGAAGGACAAAAACCATATGATCATTTCAGTTGCTGCTGAGAAAGCATTTGATGAAATAGAATATCCCTTCAGGATAAAAAAAAAAAATCTTAAAAAAAGTGGATGTAGAAGGAACATACTTCAACACAGTAAAAGCCATATGTGACAGACCAAGAGCTAGTATTAAATTGAATGAGGAGAAACTGAAAGCCTTTCCTCTAAGATTAGGACCACAACAAGGATGCCCATTTTCACTGCTGTTATTCGGCATAGTACTGGACATTCTAGCTACAGCAATCAGACAAGAGAAGGAAATAAAGGGTATCCAAATAGGAATGAAAAAAGTCAAATTATCCTTGCTTTCAGGTGATATGGTCTTACATTTGGAAAAAATCTAAAGACTCCACCAAAAAATCTACTAGAACTGATAAAAAAAATTCAGTAAAGTTGCAGGATACAAAATCAACATACGAAAACCAGTAACATGTCCATACTCCAACAGTGAACAACCTGAAAAAAAAAATCAAGAAAGTAATCGCATTTACAATAGCATCAAATAAAATAAAGTAAAATAAAATACCAAAGAGTAAATTTACCCAAAGAAGTGAAAGATCTCTATAATGAAAACTGTAAAACATTGATGCAAGAAATTGAAGAGGACACAGAATAAAATGGAAAGATATTCCGTGTACATGGATTGGAGAAATCAATATTGTTAAAATGTCCATACCATCTAAAGCAATCTACAAATTTAATGCAATGCATATGAAAATAGCAATGACATTCTTCACAAAAATAGAAAAATTAATCCTAAAATGTACACGGAACCACAAAAGCTCCAGAATAGCCAAAGGTAATCTTGAGCAAAAGGAATAAAACTAGAAGAATTACATTACCTGACTTTATACTACAGAGCTATAGTAACTGAAATGGCACTATACTGGCATAAAAATAGACACATAGATCAGTTGAACAAAATAGAGAACCCAGAGATAAACTCATAGACCTACAGTGAACTCATTTTTGATAAAGGGGCAAGAATACACATTGGGGAAAGGACAGTCTCTTAAATAAATAGTGCTGGAGAAGCTGGATATCAATATGAGAAGAATAAAACTAGACTACTGTTGCTCACCATATACAAAAATAAAATCAAAATGCATTAAAGACTTAAATCTAAGACCTCAAGCTATGAAATGTCTAAATGAAAACATTGAGGAAACTCTCCAGGAAATTGGACGGGGCAAAGATTTATTGAGTAATACCCCACAAACACAAGCAACCAAAGCAAAAATTGACAAATGGAGTCACATCAAGCTAAAAAGCTTCTGTGCAGCAACATAAATAATTAACAAAGTAAAGAGACAACCTGAAGAATTGGAGAAAATATTTGAGAACTACCCATCTGACAACGGATTAATAACAAGAATATATAAGAAGCACAAACCAACTCTATAGGAAAAAATCTAATAATTCATTTAAAAAATGGACAAAGGATATGAATAGACATTTCTCAAAAGAAGACATACAAATGACAAACAGGTATATAAAAAGATGTACAAAATCATTGAACATCAGAGAAATGTAAATCAAAACTACAATGAGATATACTCTTACCCCAGTTAAAATGGCTTATATTCAAAGACAAGCAATAAAAAATGCTGGAGAGGATGTGGAGCAAATGTAACCCTCATATACTGTTGGTAGGAATGTAAATTAGTACAGCTGCTATGGAGAACAGTTTGGAGGTTCCTAAAAAAAACTAAAAATAGAGCTACCATACGGTCCAGCAATCCGGCCTTGCTTATTATTGAAGCACTATTCACTATGACAAAGAAAGGGAATCAACCTAAGTGTCCATCAATGGATGAATGTGTAAAGAAAATGTGGTAGACATATACAATGAAGTACTATTTAGACATAAAAATGAAATCATATCCTTTGCTCCTTTGCAGAGACATGGATGAAACTGAAGGCCATTATCTTAAGTGAAGCAACTCAGAAAAATATCATATGGAAACTCATTGGGCTGATGAATGCAGTCTTCCTGATGCGAATGAGATTGAAGAGCTTGTCAAAAAACATGAAGCCAACTTCACCCTTGTCACTGAACTGAGACTTTTCAGCCAAACCTGTTACACAGAAAAGAAAATACCAAAAGAATATTCATCAATCTGTAAATAGTGATTTTCTGTGGGGCTATTTGTGGAAAATTATAGGAGACTTTTAAATATTCTACACTATAGATTTTTATAATAGTCTATTTTTATAATTAGTGTGTTATGTTTGTAATTATAAATTGACAACAACAAAATATAATTTAAAGACTCAGAGTTTTAATAAAAATATTTAGAATTGGATAAATTCATCTACGTGGCTTTAAAAGTAAAGTTTAAGATCTCTTTTGGTTATTTGGCCCTCTGGTTCCAATCTTTGCATTTTGGTAATATGTCCTGTAAAGATTCATCTCTCTCATATTCACGACACATGTTTGTTAAGCACTTACACTATTCCAGACACTATTCCAGGTACTGAGATTGCAAGAGATGATTCTTGATATGCTAGAATGGTGCTTCAATGTGGGAGACAGGAAAAAAAGAATGAAAATATCGTGCATAATTATGTTGGGGGAATCTTGGGAATAGTACTTAGGAAAATCTTGCAGACAATTCTTGGGAAAACTACCCACTATTGCCCAGGGTGTCAGGCATAGCTTTCTAGCACAAAGGTTTTCTTTTTTTGTTTTTTTTTTTTTTTGTTTTCTGTGTGTGTGTGTTTTTTTTTTGTTTTTTTGTTTTTTGTTTTTTTTTGATGCGGATCCTCCCTCTGTTGCCCAGGCTGGAGTGCAGTGGCGCGATCTCCGCTTACGGCAAGTTCCGCCTCCCGGGTTCACTTTGTTCTCCTGCCTAAGCCTCCCGAGTAGCTGGGACTACAGGCACCCACCACCATGTCCAGCTAATTTTTTTGTATTTTTAGTAGAGACGAGTTTTCAGTGTGTTAGCCAGGACGGTCTCCATCTCCTGACCTTGTGATCTGCCCGCCTCCGCCTCCCAAAGTGCTGGGATTATAGGCGTGAGCCACCGCGCCTGGCCCAGAGGGGTTTTTTAAAGCTGAGACCTCAAGGATGAAGATAGTTTAGCAAGGTGAAAGGTGGATATGAACAGGGAGAAGAGTGTTTTGAGGCAGAGAGAACAGTATGTATACAATCCCAAAGGAGAATTCAGTAACTTCAGAGAGTTGAAGACAACTCAGAATTGCTGAAATATAGATTGTGGAGTAGCAAAGTGGTGAGACAAGTAAGGAAAGGTCAGTGACAGCCTGATGGGCCTTATAAAGCATAAGTTATTTGATTATTTGATAATCATGTTTTCGTATAAAAAGTCACTATTGGTATTGATTAGTAAATAGATTGGATTGGGGCAAGATTAGCGTTAGCATACCAATTAGCATACCAATTCAGTCAAGAGATGGTAGTGGTTTGAATAAAGATAAAACAGTGGAAATGGAAAACATTAGATGAATTTGGAAGGTCATTTTAAATTTATCGTAACTCCATTAGGATGATGAAAGACAACAAGGTAGGAAAGATGGTGCCCTCAGTCTCTGGGCTAGGCAACCACAAGGAAAGTGGTCTGAGTCACTGAGACGGAGGTAACCTGAAGCTGCAGCAGGTTTTTGAGGAGATGATTTCATGTGGGACATTCTGTATGTGAAGTGCAAATAGCCCAGTGAAATGTAGATGTATATGGTATAGGAGTCTGAGCCCAAGAGCTAGATGCGAGTAGAGTTGTGAATGTAGGAAGAGTAAGTACGTATGTAGCAACTGAAGTCACAGAAGGGAGGTCTGGACAGGTGTCTCAGGAAATACAGGAAATACATCCAGGAGAGATACAGTGCCTGAGGAACCAGGAGAGTGATGGAAATGGAATGGGCAGATAGCAGAGGAGCAACAAGGAGAAAGATCTGTGACGAGAAATGCCCAAGGAGGCAGAGAATATGGAGAGAGTCTTCAGATCCACATGCAGATCTGATTGTTATGCAGGAGAGAGGAAAGGAAGCATTTAAAAAGGGAAAAACACAGTAATTTAAAGTATTAGCTACTTGAATCATGTGAAATTGCCGATATTTTACCATATTTGACCAAATAACAAGAATTTCACATTAGTCAAGTTAATACATAATATTGGAGACCATCACATATGATAAGGCTTAATATTGCTTTGTTAAACTCTTGTTTTATTCTAGACTAAAAAACAAAAAAAAACTATGCTTCATGATCAAAAGAATTTGAAACTCACTGTTCTAGACCATCCTCATTCTCTTGCTGAGTCACACCACCGTGTTCTAGAGCACACACCTACCTATGTGTTGGGGGACAAAACCTAAGGACACAGTCTAAGGCTGGACAGTAATGCAGGCTTCAACTTCATTTGAGTTTTTTACATTTATTCAGCCTAAGACTTATACACTGCATTTTCTTTTTCTTTATTCTCTCCTTCTCTTCCTTATTACCTTTTTTTTTTTTTTTTTTTTGAGGCGGAGTCTCCCTCTGTCACCCAGGCTGGAGTGCAGTGGCCGGATCTCAGCTCACTGCAAGCTCCGCCTCCCAGGTTTACGCCATTCTCCTGCCTCAGCCTCCTGAGTAGCTGGGACTACAGGCGCCCGCCACCTCGCCCGGCTAGATTTTTGTATTTTTTAGTAGAGACAGGGTTTCACCGTGTTAGCCAGGATGGTCTTGATCTCCTGACCTTGTGATCCGCCCATCTCGGCCTCCCAAAGTGCTGGGATTACAGGCTTGAGCCACCGCGCCCGGCCTTACCTTCTTCTTTCTCTTCTCCTCATCCTGTTTCTCCTCCTTCTACACCTTGTTCCTTTGCTGGTTGACTTAATTTTAAATTAATGAAATGATCACAATGTGCTATGGAGTGATTTTTTTCCTGATTCGTGAAATTGTCAGGCATCTTACTTAAATTATTTCATTTTTACTTACTCTTGTTTGTTTTTGTTGCTTCTTATGCTTGGACACTGTGGGAAATATTTCTGAGTTCATGTTTTGTAAAAATGTTTTAGAATACTTGGGAAAATTGAGATGCTACTATATCATATATTTGTTTATTACTTTAATTAACTTTTACTTTGGGACGGTAGGAAGTGTTTTCATTTGTAGATGAGGAAACTGAAGTACAAAAAGATGACATGAATCTGCTTCACTTTTTGCTAAGTGAGAAATGTGGCAGTGTCTCTTTTGTAATAAACAGACTCTCCCGAACTAATGATGGTGAATGGTATGAAGTTGAATATGCATTTGACTCCTTCTGGAAAGGCTTTTAAGACTGTCTCTATGGATTCAGATACCAATGATTCCACCCAACCTCTATTCTTCTTAGTCTCTTAATCATTTTACCTGGATTTTATACCACATATCCTCTTCACTTTAAAACCAAAATATCCCAATGAACTGCATAGCAATTTGAGGGTTTTATTTATTTGTTTATTAGCCAGGATAAATTTTCTCCATTCATCAGGCCTTTGCATAGCTTATCAAGAGCTCTTTACACTATGAAATAGAATCTTCAAGCAGATGCTTTTAGAAAGCTGCTTGCCACAGACTGTGTGCTTTTATATCTCTTTAACAGCTCAACATGAATTGCTGTCACTGGGTATTAAGGCAGCTACAATATTGCTTGCCATTAATAGTCTCTGTTACTCTGCCGTCATAATTGCTGACCTTAGCTTGGCCCTCTGCTGTGAATTAGAATTTCTGTTAAGAGGGAATATTAGTGAAACAAAGTTAAATTCCTCAGCAGTTTTCAATTGGAATTGAAGTCTCCATTTAATTCTTGAAAGAGAATGGCTTTGAATGGCTTTGAATCTATAAATATTGCTATTATGACTTCAAAATGATAGGCAAGATGCATGAAAATCATTATGCACAGAAGCTTTTCTTTTTGAGGATGTTGATATAGGTATTTTGTTCACTTTATAAAGTTCTTTGAAGATTAAAACATTTATTCTGAAGTTCTGGTATAAATATAAAGGATAATTTACCCAAAGTAGGTATCAGCTAAAGAATTACTTAGTGAAAGGCACAAGGAGAAGTGCATTCTAAATCACTAGGTACACTACTAATTTTAAATTAAAAACTAGGCCAGACCATTATTTCTTTACATGCACAAACACTGAAGCATAGAGCATATTCTACGCTGTTTTTGAATGTGGGATTTTATGTTTTACTAAATTTCCCAGAGACACCATGTGCACGTATTAAGTATCAACTTATATTTTTTATAGTGGAAATAAGGGTTGAGTGACATGTTAATTGAACTGGGTCATGCATCAGGACAATCATATAAATGACTGCCATGCTGATAGAAATATGACTGGCTTTGGAGACTTTGTGGTTGTGATTTTTTTTTTTTTTTTTTTTTGAGACGGAGTCTTGCTCTTGTCACAAGGCTGGAGTGCAGTGGCACGATCTTGGCTCACTGCAACCTCCACCTCCCTGATTCAAGCAATTTTCCTGCCTCAGCCTCCTGAGTAGCTGGGATTACAGGCGCTTGCCATCACACTCAGCTAATTTTTATATTTTTAGTAGAGACTGGGTTTCACCGTGTTGGCCAGGATGATCTTGATCTGTTGACCTCATGATCTGCCCACCTCAGCCTCCCAAAGTGTTGGGATTACAGACGTGAGCCACCGCATAGTTGTGATATTTTAAAAGTACTCTGTAACCATTTTTTGGGCCATATATAAATGTAGAATTTAAAATTTTACCTTTTACTCTTATTATACTGTCTTGTGGGACACCTGACATCATCATTGAATCTAAAAACTGGATAAAATCTTCTCAATGATATATTCTAATCGCTTCATTTAAAAAACGAGAACCTTATTTTGAAATTTTAGCTAATTTATAGCTATTCAATTTAATGATAATAATTTATTTAATTTATTGCTTCAAATAGAAGTTTTGCTTTTGAGATTATTCCCTTGCACTAAATCTGTCTACTACTGTATTTCCTAGGTTTGAAGGACATTACTTTTTCACTTATCTTCTTTTTAAGGATATTTACTAGGCTAGCAAAGGTTAGCAGCAAGAGGTATTATGCAACTCATCTGGCATTGTGAGTCTCATTTAGTACCTCAGTATGACTTTATTACCTCTGAACACTGCTATGGAATGGAATATTCTTAGAACTTTTTGAAATGGCGTTAAGGCTCTCTGTCTCTGTCTCTGTGAGTATTTATACATCTCTCCATGAGATGATAAGATAGATAAAAAATTGGCTGGTATCACTATGCCATTTCAAATGATAGAAAGATGACATGATTACATATTTATGTGCACTTAAGGAATTTTTACAAAATAACACAGATAACACCTATTCCTAAAATAGGATACTAGTTTTCACCTAGTAGAGATGTTGCCCCAATGAGCTATAATCCTAAAATCTTGTATTAAAGCTGGATCTAACCAGAGGATCCAAAATCTTCCCTTCTCACTGTGTTGCCTTCCTTCTTCTTTTTCTTCTTCTTCTTTTTTTTTTCAAAGTGGAGTGCTTATTTGGGAGTTGAATAAAATTTTCCTTCATAGTTGTGGGATAAAGCAATAGGTTTAAATGTGAGATAGTGGGGAATAGAGGATTTTAAAATGAAGAGAACTTGGCTGGAAGATTTGATTTGACTATCTACCATAATTCATTCTCTTAGAAGTCTACTGGGATAAAGTTTCAGAAACAATCATCTAGGTCAATTAGTCTGATATCTGTATTCAGTTTTCTGGCAAGAAAACTCTCATTGCCAACCCCAGTTAAAAGGATTGTGGCTTCAGAAGAATACAACATAAATATTAATTCTACAAGATAAAAAATTAAAAGACATGTCAAACTACGTAATTATCAGAGCAGCTCAAATAATTTGGCAATCATCTTATAACCATACAACTATTTTCCTCCCCTCAATCTGGCAGGTGTAAGGAGAGCCAAGGAAAAAATTAAAGAAACCTTAGCAAGGTTATTTAATGTCTGACCTTCTTGCTCAGACTCTATGACACCCCCTCAGAAATTGGATTATCATGGGGACTTCTTTTCTGGGTAGATAGTCTAGGTAGCTGTGGTTCAGTCTGAATGTGAAAACTCAATGTTTAATCTCCTGTTAAGATAAAAGTCAAGTTAGGCAGTTTCAGTAAAACATTTCATTTGGTTTCAAGGTATAAGCACTTTTGATATAAACTTTGCTCGGTGAAAAAGATGCACATTAATAACTAACAAGATTATTGTAAGGTTAAAAAGTTTGGAATATTCAGACATAAACCTAACTGAAATTTATTTTTTGATTATCTGTGAAAGTTGGAATAAACAAATTAATAATATAAATAAAGATGTAGGGAATTTTCTATTATATATTTTAAGATGTACACATGTGGTTTTGATATGCATAGTGAAATAACGCTATTGTTGAGCAAACTAATCAATCCATCACCTTCTATAGTTACCTATTGTGTGTGTGGTAAGAGCATCTAAAATCTACTCTCTTAGCAAATTTTCAGTATATAATAGAATATTATTAACTATAGTCCTCATGCTGTCCCTTAAATCTCTAGACCTATTTGTCCTACATAATTGAAAACTTGTACCTTTGACCTATTTATCCCTATTTCCTCCTTTTCCATACCATAGTAACCACCATTCTACCCTGTTTTTATGTGTTTAGCTTTTTAAAAATTCTATACATAAATGAGATCATGCAGTAGTTTTCTTTCTGTATGTGGCTTATTTCACTTAGCATAATGTCCTCCAGGCTCATCCATGTTGTTGTATATGGCAGTATCTTCTTTTTAAAAGCTTAACAGTTCATATATCTCAATTTCTTTATCCATTTATCCATTTCATTCATGGACACTTAGGCTATTTCCATATCTTAGCTATTGTGAGTAACACTGCAATAAAGATGGGAGTGCAGGTAACTCTATGGCATGCCGATTTCATTTTCTTGGGTATACACCCAGCAGAGGGATTGTGGGGTCATATGATAGTTCTATTTTTAGTTTTTTTGCAGACACTCCATACTGTTTTCTATAATGGCCATAATAATTTACATTCTCACCAATAGTGCACAGGGTTCCACTTTCTCCACACCCTTGCTGATGCTTATCTTGTCTTTTTAGTGATACCCATTCTAACAGGTGTGAGGTAATATATCGCTGTGGTTTTTATTCACATTTCCCTGATGATTAGTGATGTTGAGCACTTTTTATAAAAGTGGGCTATTTGTGTATCTCCCTTGGAGATATGTCTGTTTGGGTCCTTAGCCCATTTTTAAATAGAATTAATTGATTTTTTTTTGCTGTTGTGTGAATTCTTTATATAATTTGGATATTTGCCCCTTATTAGATAAATGGTTTGTAAATATTTTCTCACAATCTGAAAGCTGTTGTTTCATTTTGTTGTTTCCTTTGCTTGCAGAAGCTTTTTAGTTTGATATAATCTCACTTGTTTATTTTTGTTATGATTGCCTGGAATTTTGGTGTGATTTCCAAAAAATCATTGCCAAGGCCAATATCGAGGAGCTTTTTCCATTATGTTTTCTTCTGGGGGTTTTAGGCCTTCAGGTCTTATGTTTACATCTTTAATCTGTTTTTGAGGTGATTTTTGTGTATAGCATAAGATAAGGTCCAGTTTCATTCTTATGCATGTGGAAATCCAGTTTCTCCAGTATCATTTACTGAAGAGGCTCTCCTTTTCCCATTGTGTCTTCTTGGTGGCCTTGTCAAAAATTAGTTGACTGTATATGCTTGGGTTCATTTCTGAACTCTGTCCTATTCCATTGATCTATGTGTTTGTTTTTAAGCCAGCACCATGATGTTTTGATTATTATAGTTTTGTAATATGATTTGAAATTAGGAAGTGCGACACCTCTAACTTTGTTTTTCTTAAGATTGTTCTGGATATTTGTGGTCTTTTATGGTTCCATACAAGTTTTCGGATTTTTTTCTATTTCTGTGAAAAGGTTATTGAAATTTTGATGTGGTATCGGGATTGCATTGAATCTATGGATTGCTTCTGATAATATGAGCATTTTGACAAAATTAATTATTCCAATCTATACACATGAGATAGCTTTCCATTTATTTGTTTCTTCTTCAATTTCTTTTATTAGTGTTTTATAGTTTTAATTACACAGATCTTTCACTTCCTTGCTTAAACTTATTTCCTAAATTCTTTAATCTTTTTGATGTATTGTAATTAGGATTGTTTTCTTGATTGCTTCCTCGGGTAGAATATGTGGGTGTAAGAAATGTAAAATGTAAGAGTGAGCAAGATGGCGAATAGGAGGCGGGCTCAGTCTTCAACTCCCAAGCGCCAGCTGACACAGAAGGCAGTGATTTCTGCAGGTTTCAGCTGAGGTACTGGAGTTCATCTCACTGGGGAGTGCGGAAGATGGAAGGTACTGGTCAGCTGCTGCAGCCGACCAGCGAGAGCACAGAGCAGAGTGAGCATTGCCTCACCTGAGAGCGCAAGGGAAGGAATCGCACTCCTAGCCGGGAACTGGACACACAGCACCTGGAGAATCGGGTAGCTCCCACTGGCCCGCCTCTGGCTTTGAGCAAACCTGGGCACACCAGGGATCATATCCCACACCTGGCTGGGAGGTCCACACCCGCGGAGCCTCCCTCATTGCCTCCACAGCAGTCTGTGATCTACACGGCCAAGGGGCAGCAGGCGAGGCTGGGGAGGCCCGCCATTACTCAGGCTTAAAAGTAGGTAAACAAAGCTGCTGGGAAGCTGAACTGGAGTGGAGCTCACGGCAGCTCAAGAGGCTCCTGCCTGTCTCTATGGAGCTCTCCACCTCACTGGGAGGCAGGGCGCAATGAAACAATAACAAAAGCATGAAGATACCTCTGCAGACCCAAAGCGACTCATGCGACAGCTTTGAAGAGGAGCAGTGGATCTCTGCAACACGGGAGGGTTGAGATCTGAGAAGGACAGACTCCTGCTCCAAAGCCCGGGTCCCTGACCTAGGTAGCCTAGCTGGGAGACATCACTGGGGGCAGTCTGACACCCCACACCTCACAGGATGATACACCTAGGAAGGAAAGCTTCAAAGCAAAAGAATCAGACAGGTACACTTGCTGTTGAAATATTCTATCTTCTGCAGTCTCTGCTGCTGATGCAGAGCAAACAGGGTCACAGAGTGGACTCAAACAATCTCAACAGACCTGGCTGAGGTCCTGACTGTTAGAAGGAAACTATCAAACAGGAAAGACACCTACACCAAAACCCCATCAGTACATCCACCATCATCAAAGAGACCAGAGAGGCAGATAAAACCACAAGATGGGGAAAAGCAGGGCCAGAGAAAAAGCTGGAAATTCAAAAACAAGAGCATCTCCCGGCAAAGGAGGCGCCAGCTCATGCATGTATGAGATCAGCTGGACGAGTAGCTTTGTGAGGATGAGAGAAGCAGTCCATCACAGAATTTCTCAGGCTAAGGAGGAATTACATTACCCAGAAGCATAAAAAGAAACTAAAATCTTAAGAAAAAAAAAGAAATTGATAGAGGAAAAAATTAGAAAGCTGAAGCTAAAAGACTAATTAATGCAGAGGAAAAGGTCATAGCAAATAGAAAAGAGATAGAAAAACATATGCAAGAAATCGTGACAAATGCACAAAGCTTCAGTAACCGACTTCGATCAACTGGAAGAGAAGAAATTATCAGCGATTGAGGATCAAATGAATGATAAACTGAAGAAGAAACAAAGAAAAAAAGAAGAAAGAATAGACAAAATACAGAAGTATGGGATTATATAAAAGACCAAATCTACAAATCTGATTAGAGGTGCCTATGTAAGAAAGTGAGGGAAAATGAACCAAGTTGGAAATCACTCTTCAGGATATCATCAGGAGAACCCCAACCTAGTGGGCAGGCCAGCATTCAAATCCAGAATGCAGAGAAGCGCCACAAAGATGCTCCTCAAGGAGAAGAGCAGCTCAAGACACATAATTGCCAGATTCACCAAAGTTGAAATGAAGAAAAATCTTAAGAGCCAGAGAGAAGAGTCGAAGATTTACCCACAGGGAAGCCCATCAGACTCACAGCAGATCTCCTCGGCAGAAACTCTCAAACCAAGAAGAGTGGGGGCCAATATTCCAGCATTCTTAAAGAAAAGAATTTTAAACCCAGAATTTCATATCCAGCCAAACTAAGTTTCAACAGAATGAAGGAGAAATAAAATCCTTTACAGATAAGAAAAGCAAATGCTTAGAGATTTTGTCACCACACTAGGCCTGCCTTACAAGAGACCCTGAAGGAAGTACTAAACATGGGAAAGGAACAGCAGTGCCAGCCATCTCAAAACATGCCAAAATGTAAAGACCATCAGGGCTAGGAAGAAACTATATCAACTAATGAGCAAAATAACCAGTTAATATCATAATGGCGGGATCAAATTCACATAACAATCATAATAAATGTAAATGGACTAAATGCACTCCAATTAAGAGACACAGACTAGCAGAGCTGGATAAGAAGTCAAGACCCATCAGTCTGCTGTATTCAGGAGACCATCTCACATGCAAGAGACATACATAGGAAGCTCAAAATAAAGGGATGGAGGAAGATTTACCAAACAAATGGAGAACAAAAAGCGGGGTTGCAATGCTAGTCTCTGATAAAACAGACTTTAAACCATCAAAAATCAAAAGAGACAAAGCCATTTACATAATGGTAAGGGATCAATTCAACAGGAAGAACTAGCTATCTAAATATATGCACCCAATACAGGAGACACCCCAGATTCATAAGCAAGTCCTTGAGACTTACAAAGAGACTTAGACTCCCATACTGTGTAATGCGGAGACTTGCTTACTGTCAACATTAGACAGATCAACTGAGACAGAGAGGATTAACAAAGGATGTCAGGAATTGAACTCGTCTCTGCAGCAAGCGAGACCTAATGGGCCATCTATAGAACTCTCCACCCCAAAGTCAACAGAATGCCACATTCTTCTCAGCACCACATGCGTACTTATTCCAAAATTGACCCGCGTGAGTGAGTAAAGCACTCCTCAGCAAATGTACAAGAACAGAGTGTACAAACTGTCTCTCAGACCACAGTGCAATCAAACTAGAACTCAGGACTAAGAACTCAATCAAAACGCTCAACTACATGGAAGCCAGACAGCCTGCTCCTGAATGGCTACTGGGTATATGAGAAATGAGAAAGGCAGAAATAAAGATCATTCTTTGAAACCAATGAGAACAAAGATACAACATACCAGAATCTCTGGGACACATTTAAAGCAGTGTGTAGAGATTTATAGCACTAAATGCGCCCACAAAGAGAGAAGAAGCAGGGAAAGATCTAAGAATTGACACTCCTAAAACATGCCATGAGAATTCTAAAAGAATTAGAAGCAAAACAAAACACATTCCACAGAAAGCTAGCAGAAGGCTAGAAATAACTAAGATCAAGAGCAGAACTGAAGGAGATAGAGACACAAAAACCCTCCAAAATCCAATGAATCAGGAGTTAGTTTTAGAGAAAAGATCAACAAATTGACAGACCACTAGCAAGACTAATGAAAGAAAAGAGAGAAAGAATCAAAATCAGCCCTTAGCCAGAAAGTAGTAAAAGAGGGGATATCCACCACCGAGCCCACCCAAGAAATACAAGAAACTACCCATCAGAGAATACCATAAACACCTCACATAAAATAAACTGGAAAATCTAGAAGAATGGATAATTTCCTGGACACTTACATCTTCAAGAGATAAACCAGGAAGAGTTGAATCCCTGAATAGACCAATAGCAGGCTCTCACAAGAATTGGGAGGCAACAATTAATAGCCTACCAACCAAAAGTCAAGACCAGATGGATTCACAGCTAGATTCTACCAGAGAGTACAAAGGGAGAGAGTTAGTACCATTTCCTTCTGAAACTAGCTTCAATCAATAGAAAAGAGAATCCCTCCCTAACTCATTTTATGAGGCCAACATCATCTGTGATGCAAAGCCTGGCAGAGATACAACAAAAAAGAGATTTTAGACCAATATCCCTAGTAGATATACGATGCAAAATCCTCCAATAAAATACTAGCAAACCCAGTTCAGCAGCACATCAAAAGCTTATCACCATGATCAAGTGGAAGCTTCATCCCTGGGATGCAAGGCTGGTTCAACATTAGCAAATCAATAAACATAATCAGCATATAAACAGACCAAGAACCAAAGAACCACGCTGGATTTATCTCAATAGATGCAGAAAGGCTTGTGGAATTCAGCAGCCCTTCATGCTAAAAGCGCTCAATAAATTAGGTATTGATGGGGCATTACCTCAAAATAATAAAAGAGCTATTGCAATAGGCCCACAGCCAATATCATACTGAATGGGAAAAACTGGAAAAATTCCTTTGAAACTGGCAGCTTAGAACAGGGATGCCCTCTCTCCACCCACTCCTATTCAACATAGTGTTGGAAGTTCTGGCTAGGGCAATTAGGCAAGAAGAGAAATCAGAGTATTCAGTTAGGAAAGAAGAAGTCAAATTGTCCCTGTTGCAGATGACATGATTGTATATTTAGAAAACCCATTTATCTCATTAAAATCTCATATTTATTAAGCAACTTCAGCAAAATCTCAGGATACAAAATTAATGTGCAAAAATCACAAGCATTCTTATACCCAGTAACAGACAAACAGAAGAGCCAAATCATAGGAATGAACTTTCCATTCCCCAATTGCTTCAAAGAGAATAAAATACCTAGGAATCCAGCTTGGGATGTCAAAGGACCTCTTCAAGGAGAACTACAAACCACTGCTCACTTTCTGGGAAATAAAGAGGACACAAACAAATGGAAGAACATACCATGCTCATGGATAGGAAGGAATCAATATAAGTGAAATGGCCATACCTTGCAGGTGAATTTATAGATTCAATGCCATCATCAAGCTACCAATGGAGTTTCTTCACAGGGGTGGAAAAACTGCTTTAAAGTTCATATGGAACCAAAAGAGCCATCTCAGAGATGATGTCTGATCAGGGACAAGCTAGAGGCATCAGCTACCCTGACTTCAGAAAACTATACTACAAGGCTACAGTAGCAAAACAGCATAGTACTGAGTACCAAAACAGAGATATAGACCAATGAGACAAGAACAGAGTCCTCAGAAGAAATAATACCACATCTACAGCCATCTGATCTTTGACAAACCTAGAGAGAACATAAGAAATGGGGAAAGGATTCCTATTTTATTAAAGTAGTGCTTTCAGAAGGAGGAGAATTGGCTGACAGCCATAAATCAGAAGGCTGAGAGCTGGATCCTTTCCTTACTCCTTATCACAGTGTAATTCAAGATGGATTAGGGAACTTAAAATGTTAGACCCTAATACCATAAAATCCTAGAGGAAAACCTAGGTAATTACATTTCAGGACATAGGCATGGGCAAGACTTCATCTCCTAAAACACCAGAAACAGCAGCAGCCAAAAGCCAAGAATTGACAAATGGGATCATTAAACTAAAAAGGCTTCTGCAATAAAAGAAACTACCATCCAGAGTGAACAGGCAGCCTACAGAATGGGAGAAAATTTTTGCAAATCTACTCATCTGACAAAGGGCTAATATATCCAGAACCTACAAAGAACTCAAACAAATTCCTAAAGGAAAAAACAAACAACCCCCATCAAAAAGTGGGGCAAGATATGAATAAGGCAATTTCTCAAAAGGAACTTATTCATACAATAACAAACACATGAAAAAAATGCTCATCATCACTGGCCCATCCCAGGAGAAATGCAAATCAAAACCACAATGAGATACCATCTCACACCAGTTAGAATGGCGATCATTAAAAGAGTCAGGGAAACAACAGGTGCTGGAAGGATGTGGAGAAATAGAACACTTTTACACACTGTTGGTAGGATTGTAAAGCTAGTTCAACCATTATAGAGAAAACAGTATAAAAGCGATTCCTCAAGGATCTAGAACTAGATGTACCATATCAGCCCCAGCCATCCCATTACTGGGGTATATACCCAAGGATTATAAATTATGCTGCTCTAGGGACACATGCACGTATGTTTATTGCAGCACTATTCTAATAGCAAAGAACTTGGAATCCAACCCAAGTAAGCTCCATCAGTGACAGATTGGATTAAGAAAATCATGGCACATATACACCATGGGATACTATGCAGCCATCAAAGGATGAGTTTGTGTCCTTTGTAGGGACATTAAGGATGCAATGGAATCCATCATTCTTAGCAAATATCACAAAAGAACAGAAAACCAAACACACATGTTCTCACTCATAGGTGGGAACTGGTCTCAATGAGATCCATGGACTCAGGAAGGGAACATCACACGGGGCCTATCATGGGGAGGGAGGGGGAGGGGATTGCATTGGGAGTTATGCACCTGATGTAAATGGCCGAGTTGATGGAGTGCAGCACACACACCAACAGAGCACAAGTATACATATACTTAACAAACCTGCCGCGTTATGCATGCCTACAACACATTATATAAATAATAATAAAAAAAAAAAAAAAAAAAAAAAAAGAAATGTAAAAATGTTTTGGTGTTAATTTTGTAACCTGCTCCTCTGTTGAATTCATTTATTCCAAAAGTTTTACTGTGGGTGGCATCTTTAGGGTTTTCTACATATAGGATCATATCACCTGCAAATACGGATAAGTTTACTCCTTTCTGATTTGGATTTATATTATTTCTTTTTCTTGTCTAATGTTCTTGCTAGTTCTTCTAGTACTATATTGAGTAGAAGTGGCAAGAGGGACATTCTTGCCTTGTACTGGGTCTTAGAGAAAAAGCTTTCAGTTTTTCCCATTGACTATGATGTTAGGTGTGAGCTTCTTATTAATGACCTTTATTAGGTTGAGCAAATTCCTTCTATACCTATTTTGTTGAGGGTTTTTATCATAAAGTTTTGTTGAACTTTGTCAAATGCTTTTTCTGCATCTACTCAGATGATCATGTGGTTTTTGTCTTTCTTTTTGTTAATGTGGTATATCACATTGATTGATTTGCATATGTTAAACCAACCTTGCATCCCATGGATAAATCTCATTCAATCATGTATATAATCTTTTTGATGTGTTGTTGAATTTAGTTGGCTCATATTTTATTGAGGATTTTTCCGTCAATGTTCATTAGAGATACTTGCCTGAAGGTTTTTTTCTTGTGGTATCTTTGTCTGCCTTTGGTTTTAGGGTGATGCTGCCTTCATAAAATGAATTTGGAAGTATACCCTCCACTTCTATTTTTTGAAGAGATTAAGAAGTATTGGTATAAATTCTTCCTTGAATTTTGGTAGAATTCAGCTGTGAAGCCATCTGGCCCTGGGCTTTTCTTTGTTGAGAGGCCTTTGATTACTACTTCATCTCTATTTGTTATTGGTCTGTTCAGGCTTTCTGTTTCTCCTTGATTTAGTCTTGATGGGTTGTATGCTCCTAGGAATTTATCTATTTCCTATAGGTTACCCAATGTGTTGGAATATAATTGTTCATAACAGTCCCTTATGATCCTTTTTATTTCTAAGGTATCTGTTGTAATGTCTCCTCTCTCATTTCTGATTTTACTTATTTGAGTCTTCTCTCTTTTTTCTTTCTCCTGCCTAAGGGTTTGTTGATTTAGTGTGTATATATATATACATTTATACATATATATATTTTAAACTCACTTTTGTTGAATTTTTTTGTAGTCTTTGTTTTCTCTATTTGTTTTGTTTTTTTTCTCTGATTATACTTATTTCCTTCCTTTTGCTTACTTTGGGTTAATGTTTTGTTTGATTTTTAGTTCCTTGAGGTATAAAATTAGTCATTTCTTTGAGATGTTTTTCTTTTTAGATGTAGGCATTTATTGGTATAAATCTTTCTCTAATAGCTGCTTTTGCTGCATCCCCAAAATTGTGGAAAGTTGCATTTTTGTTTTGGTTTGACTACAGATATTTTTAAAATTTCTCAGTTGATTTTCTAATTGACCCAATGGTTGTTTGAATGTCTTATTTAATTTTCATATATTTGTCAGTTTTCTTGCTGTTACAATTTCTAGTTTCATTCCATTGTGGTTGGAAAAGATACTTGGTATAATTTTAATCTTAGATTTGTTAAGACTCTTCCATGTCCTCTGATCCAGGAGGCCTTAGGTAACTCTCCTGCAGCCTCTGTTGCCCTGTGACCTGCAGGTACTGGAAGATCCACAGGGAGAATGATAAGACACCTGGAAGCTGGGAAATGGTACAGGGAGATTCATACTATGAAGTCAGGATACCTCAGAAGCTGGGAAATGTTTCTAGGTTTAAGAGTGATTGAATTGACTGTTTCCAAAATGGCCAACTACATGCAACTAGAAAGTGCTGCTCCTATAGAGAGAGAACACAATTTCAACTACATCAACATAATTTTAACAGATCTTTGGAGACATAACACTGAATGTGGATGGAGAAAAATATGCAGCTGTTGAGGCTCAAGAGGGAGGAAATTGGGAATCCCAGGCAGAGTGCCTGAATGCTATAGTCAGTCCCCTGTCCTGAATGAAACCTGGGAGAAGGGGTAAGTGAAGGGACTGGGGGTCTGCTCATTCCCATCATTGACCTCTGGACTCCACACCCACACTGACTTGTGAGCTGGCAGGGGCATCTCCCTGGAGATTAGACAGAGATGAAGCTGTAGTAGGCACAGAGCCAGGAATATTGGAACATGGGTCAGCTCTGGTAAAGCCTGGACATAAGTGCCCAACCCCAGGGCTACCAGCCTCCCTCAGAGAGGCTATGGCTCCAGCTAACTGCTCAGGACAAAGCAGAACCTGCTTCCCTGCAGAATTGGAGCACATCTGTCCTGCAGGCCCAATGATGGCCTGCCAGCCTTTCCCAGGGCTCCTGCCTTGCTGTGGGGTAGGAGCATGTACACAGTGCAACCTTCTGCCCAACCTTGGTACTCTGCACCACCTGAGTGCATTCCGGCAGCATGGGAGCCCTTCAGATCCTACACTGCACCTGAAACTCAACCTGGTGCATCTGGAGGAAGGAGCCCAGGTGGGTCCTGTAGCCTCAGGACTGCAGCCTGTGGTTCAGGAGTGCCAAGCTGGGATCTGCACTTGGCAGTTGAATGGAGGAGGAGACCACACTTTCAGAAATATGAGATAGCTGAGTCACACAGGTTTTCAAACTGGTGTGGGACCTAGCCATGCCTCCCTCCCCAGAGTTGGTATGGTAAGGGTGTGGCCTATTTCCCTACCAGACTTCTGCCCATGGGAGACCAGCGGCCCCAAAGACATAAGAACAACAGCAGCAACATCACGGGCATAGTGCCAGTGATTGGAGGTGGCTGCCTTAACCCCAGAGTAGACCTGGCAAGGGTGTCATCTCTCTCCCCTTCAAACCACACAGCACAGCTACAAACACCAGAGTCGTCAAATAGGAGCCTATTGTCCATTGCTCTCAAGCACCATCTACTGGATTGCAGCCCAAACTACAACACAAAAAAATCACTACTAATTCTGTCTCCTACAAAACCAAGAACAAGAATTCTACCACAAGGACCCTGTGCAGAGTCTTAGTTCCCTGAAAACGTCCACAAATGAAGCCAACAGACTATACGCAATTTACACCACAATTAAAAGAATACCAACCCTCCAAATGAGAAATAATCAGCATAAGAACTTTAGCAATGGCAGGGCGCAGTGGCTCACGCCTGTAATACCAGCACTTTGGGAGGCCGAGGCGGGTGGATCACCCGAGGTAAGGAATTCGAGGCCCGGCCTGGCCAACATGGTGAAACCCCGTCTCTACTAAAAATACAAAAAATTAGCTGAGCTTTGTGGCAGGTGCCTGTAACCCCAGCTACTCAGGAGGCTGAGGCAGGAGCATCGCTTGAACCCAGGAGTCGGAGGTTGCAGTGAGCCAAGATTGCGTTATTGCACTCCAGCCCCAGTGACAAGAGTGAAACTCTGTTTCAAAAAAAAAAAAAGGCACTTCAGCAACTTAAAAAGCCAGAATATCCTCTTATCTCCAAAGGAACTCATTAGCTCTCAAGCAGTAGTTCTTAACCAGACTAAATTGTCTGAAATGACAGACATGTAATTCAGAACCTGGATGGCAAAGAATTTCATTGAGATCAAGGTGAAAGTTGAAAGTCAATCCGAGGAAACCAAGCAATCCAATAAAACAATTCAAGAGCTGAAAGGCGAAATTCCCGTTTTAAGAAAGACCTTTGGGAGGCCAAGGCGTGTGGATTGCCTGAGCTCGGGAGTTGGAGACCGGCCTGGGCAACATGGTGAAACCCCTTTTCTACTAAAACACAAAAAGTTAGCCAGGTGTGGGGCATGCACCTGTAATCTCAGCTACTCAGGAGGCTGAGGCAGGAGAATTGCTAGAACCTGGGAGGCGGAGGTTGCAGTGAGCTGAGATCGTGCCACTGCACTCCAGCCCGAGCAACAGAGCAAGACTCCGTCACAAAAAAAAAAAAAAAACAACAGAAAGAGCCAATTGAACTTCCTGAGTGGAAAAATTTCATAATACAATAAGAAGTATCAGCAGAATAGACTAAGCTGAGGAAAGAATCTCAGAGCTCAAAGACCGGTTCTTCGAATCAACTCAGACAAAAATTAAAATAAAATTAAGAAAAATGAATAAAACCTCCATGAAATTTGAAATTATGTAAAGAGACCAAATCTGCAACTCATTGGCATTCCTGAGGCAGAAGGAGAGATAATAAGCAACTTGGAAAATATATTTGAGAATATAGTTGATGAAAATTTTCCTAATCTTGTAAGAGAGGTCAACATGCAAATCCAAGAAATACAGAGAACCAGAATCTCTGAGATGGAGCCAAAGCAGTGTTAAGGGAAATGTTTATAGCCCTAAATGCCTTCATAAAGACATTAGAAACATCTCAAATTAACAGTCTAACTTTTCACCTAAAAGAACTATGGAAAAAAAAAACCAACAAACCAACTCCAAGGCTAGCAGAAGAAAAGAAGTAACTAAAATTAGAGAAGACTTTAATGAAATTGAGATGCAAAAATCCATACAAAAGATCAGTGAAACCAAGAGTTGGTTCTTTGAAAAAATAATTCAAATTGATAGACCCCTAGCTAGATTAACAAAGAAAAAGAAAGAGTAAATCCAAATAAGCACAATGAGAAATGACAAAGATGATAGTACAACTGATCCCACAGAAATATGAAAGATCCTCAGAGACTACTATGAACAAGTTTATGCACATGAATCAATAATAGAAAATCTAGAAGAAATGGATAAATTCCTGGAAGTGGACAATGTCCCAAAATCGAATCAGGAAGGGATTGAAATCTGAATAGACCAATATCTATTTTTGAAATTGGATCAGCAACAAAGAATGTACCAACCAAAAAAAGCCCTGGACCAGATGGATGGATTCACAGTTAAATTCTACCACACCTACAAAGAACTGATACCGATCCTGCTGAAACTATTCAAAAAATTAAAAATGAGCAGTTCCCTCCTAACTCATTCTATGAAGCCAGCATCAGCTTGATACCAAAGTGTGTCAGAGACGCAATGAAGAAAGAAAACTTCAGACTCATTTTCCTCATGAACATAGATGCAAAAATCCTTAGCTAAATACTAGCAAATCAAATCCAGCAGCACATCAAAAAGTTAATACACCACAATCAAGCAGGCTTTATTCCTGGAATGCAAGGCTGGGTCAACATCACCACATAAAGAGCAAAAATCATATTATCATATCAGTAGATGTAGAAAAAGCCCTTGATAAAATCCAACATTCCTCCATGATAAAAACCCTCAACAAACTAGACATCAAAGGAACATACCTCAAAATAATAAGAGCTATCTATGACAATTCCAGAGCCAACCAGTATCATACTGAATGGGCAAAAGCTTGAACTATTTTCCTTGAGAACTGGAACGAGACAAGAATGCCCACTTTCACCATTTCTATTCAACATAGCACTGAAAATTTTAGCCAGAACAATCAGGCAAGGAAAAGAAATGAAAGACATCCAAATAGGCATAGGGGAAGTTAAAAGATCTGTATTCACAGATGATAGAATTCTATACCTAGAAAACCCCATAGACTCAGTCAAGAGGCTCCAAGAAGATTTAATGATTATTTAATCATTTAAATGCATGATTTCAATAGAGTTTTGGGATACAAAATCAATGTACAAAATTCAGTAGCATATCTATACACTATAAACATCCAAGCTGAGAGTGAATCAAGAACCCAATCCCACTCACAACTGGCACTAAGAAAATCAAATTCCTAGGAATACAACTAACCTAAAAGATAAAAGAGCTGTACAAGGACAACTACAAAACACTGTTGAAAGAAATCAGAGATGATGAAAATAAATGAGAAAACATCCCATGCTCACTGATTGGAAGAATTTACGTTGTAAAAATTGTCATACTCCCCAAAGCAATTTACAGATTCAGTGTTATTCCTGCCAATCTACCAGTGTCATTCTTCACAGACTAAAAAAAAAAAAAAAAAACAAAAAAAAAAAAACAAAAAAAACTATTGTAAAATTCATATAGAACAAAAAAATAGAACTGCCAAAGCAATCCTAAGCAAAAGGAACAAAGCTGGAGGCATCACACTACCTGATTTTAAGCCATACCGTAAAGTTACAGAAACCAAAACAGCTTGGTGCAGGTACAAAAACAGACACATAGACCAATGCAACAGAATAGAAAACTCAGAAATAAAGCCACACACCTACAACAATCTGATCTTTAACACAGTTGACAAAACCAAGCAAGGAGAAAAGGAATCCCTATTCAACAAATGGTATTGGGATAACTGGCTAGCCATATTTAGAATTTTGAAGCTGTACACCTATATTTCAACATATACAAAAATTAACTCAAATCGATTAAAGTTGTAAGTGTAAGATCTCAAACTATAAAAATCCTAGAAAAAAATTTAGGAAATACTCTATTTGACGTCAGCCTTGGCAAGGAATTTTTGACTAAGTTCCCAAAAGCAATTGCAACAAAACCAAAAGTAGACAAGTAGAACCTAATTAAACTAAATTGCTTCTGTACAGCAAAGGAAACAGAAGATCTACAGAATGAAAGAAGATATTTGCAAACTATGCATCTGGCAAAAGCCTAATATCCAGAATCTATAAGGAACTTAAACAAATCAAGAAACAAAAAACAACCCCATTAAAAAGTGAGCAAAGGATATCAAGAGATGCTTCTCAAAGGAAGACATACAAACATGAAAAAATGCTCAGCATCATTCATCATCAAAGAAATGCAAATCAAAACCACAATGAGATGCCATCTTACACTAGTCAGGAAGGCAACTATTAAAAAGTCGAAAAATAACAGATCCTAGAGAGGTTGTGGAAAAAGGGCAACACTGACACACGGTTAGTAGGAATATGGATTAGTTCTTTCACTGTGGAAAGCAGTCTGAAGATTCCTCAAATAAGTGAAAATAGAGTCACCATTTGACCTAACAATCCCATTACTGGGTATATATCTAAGAGAAAATAAATTATTCTATTAAAAAGACACATGCACTCATATGCTTATTTCTACACTAGTCACAATAGCAAGGACATGAAATCAACCCAGGCGCTTATCAATGGTAGATTGGATAAAGGAAATATATACTATGGACTACTATGTAGCCATAACAAAGAATAAAATCATGTCCTTTTCAGCAACATAGATGGAGCTGGGGTCCATAAATCATAAACAAATTAATGCAGAAACAGAAAACCAAATGCTACATGTTCTTACTCGTAAGTAGGAGTGAAGCATTCAGCACACATGGACATAAATATGAGAACAATAGACACTATGCACTACTAGAGAGTGGGTTTAAAAACTACTTATTGGGCACTTTGCTCACCACCAGAGTGTTGGGATTTGTCCTCCAAACCTCAGCATTTTGCAATAGTCTGATGTAACAAATCTGCACATGTAACCCCTGTATTTAAAATAAAAGTTGAAATAAAAATTTTATTAAGGCTTGTATTGTGTTCTAGCATGTGATATATCCTGGATAATTTTCTATGTGTGCTGGAGAAGAATGTTTACTGTTTTGCTTTTTGTGAAAAATTCTGTATATGTCTGTTAGATATGTTTAGTCTATAGTGTTAAGTCTGCTGTTTTTTAAATTGATGTTGTCTGGTTGTTCTGTCTATTATTGAAAGTGGGGTACTGGAGTAGCCAAGTATCATTGTATTGCTGTCAATTTCTCCTTGTTTTATATACTTAGGTGCTCTGATGTTGGGTGCACATATGTTTATAATCACGATGTTTTCCTACTGAATTGACCCTTTTTATCAGTATGTAGTCATTATGTAATTATCATTATATCTTCTTTGTCTCTACAGACAGTTTTTGACTTAAAGTCTACTTCGTCTGATATAAGTATAGCCACTCTTGCTTCCTTTTCATTACCATTTGCATGGAATATCTTTTTCCATCCTTCCACTTTCAGCCCATGTGTGTCCTTAAATCTAAAGTATGTTTCTTAGAGAAATTATTAATGAACACAGTGAAATTACTAATTTTTTCCAAATTTTTAAGCATAAATTATACATCAATAATTTTTAGAATTAGAAATCAGTTTCAACTTTTTATTAAAAGATCTGGATGTGGTAACATTTATATTTTTACTGGATATTAATAAGCTTTCAAATACTTAACATATTTTTAAAAATAAATGTTAGTAATTCTTATTGTTCTTTCATTCTGAATTATGAGTTTATGCTAAGTTATGTAATTACACTTGAGATATATTGACTGTTTTAAATGAACAAATAACTTCCTATTGGTTGCAGAGAGATCCTTTGTTGGTTGCAGAGAGATGGATAGGACATATATAGAAATACCCTAGACATAAGTAAATGAAGGATAATGTGACATGAAGGTGTCAAAATGCATCCCAGCTGCCAACATGTTGATCTCTGTAATTCATAACTACTTTAGGTTACAATACAAAATACCTCTGATAATCCCAACTGTATCAAACTACTCTTAGCCAATGATGTTAACTGGAATGAATGTCTCAATCCATGTGTTTGTTTACTCTCATATTGCCATCAAAATGGGGAGAGCATACTACCTAGAAGGAGGCATTCAGGTAATAAGAAAGGCACTAAATCTGTAGAGAAGTAGGAAAAAGAACAGGTGAATACAAGGTTCACCAAGGGAGGACATTGAAAGTAAAGTTTTGCATTTTGGCTGAAAGTTTGTGTGTGCTGATTACATAGGGGATGTGGTAGAAGGTGGAATAAAGTTATACTCTGCAAGGTTTTGTTGTCAGGGTGATGCTGGCCTCATAGAATGAGTTAGGGAGGAGTCCCTTCTTTTTAATTTTTTGGAATAGTTTCAGTAGAAATGGTACAAGCTTTTCACTGTACCTCTGGTAGAATTCAACTCTGAATCCGTCTGGTCCTGGGCTTTTTTTTGTTGGTAAGCTATTGATACTGCCTTAATTTCAGAACTTATTATTGGTCTATTCAGGGATGGGATTCAATTTCTTCCTGGTTCCATCTTGGGAGGGTGTATGTGTCCAGTAATTTATTCATTTCTTCTAGATTTTTTAGTTAAGTGAATAGAAGTGTTTATAACACTCTCTGATGTTTATTTGTGTTTCTGTGTGGTCAGTGGTGATATCCCCCTTGTCACTTCCAATTGTGTTTATTTGAATCTTCTCTCTTTTCTTCATTAGTCTAGCTAGCAGTCTATTTTTTCTTAAAAAAAATCAGTTCCTGGATTTGTTGATTTTTGAAGGGTTTTCTGTAGTCTCTATCTCCTTCAGTTCAGTTCTGATAATGGTTATTTCTTGTCTCCAGCTAGCTTTGGGGTTTGTTTACTCCTGGTTCTCTAGTTCCTTTAGTTGTGATGTTAGATTGTTAATTTGAGATCTTTCTTGCTTTTCGATGTAGGCATTTAGTGCTATAAATTCCTCTCTTAGCACTGCATTAGCTGCATCCCAGAGATTCTGGTATGTTATATCTTTGTTCTCATTAGTTTCAAAGAACTTATTGATTTCTTCCTTAATTTCATTTTTTCCCCAAAGTCATTCAAGAGCAAGTTGTTCAATTTCCATGTAGTTGTATGGGTTTGAGCGACTTTCTTAATCTTGATTTCTAATTTGATTGCACTGTGGTCTGAGAGACTGTTATGATTTCAGTTCTTTTGCATTTGCTGAGGAGTGTCTTTCTTCTGATTATGTGATTAATTTTAGAGTAGGTGCCATGTGGCAATGAAAAGAATGTATATTCTGTTTTTTCAGGTGGAGATTTCTGTAGATATATATTTTATTAGTCCATTCTCAAAACTGCTCTAAACCTGCTACCTGAGACTGAGTAATTTATAAACAAAGGAGGTTTAATTGACTCACAGATCTGCGTGGCTGGGGAGGCCTCAGGAAACTTACAATCATGGAAGAAAATAAAAGGGAAGGAAGGACATTCTTCATATGGCAACAAGAGAGAGAAGAACGAGCAAAGAAGAAACTCACCAAACACTTATAAAACTATCAGATCTCATGAAAACTCACTATCATGAGAACAGCATGGGAGAAACCACCCCCCATGATCCAACCAACTCCCACCAGGTTCTTTCCTCAACGCCTGGGGATTATAATTCAAGATGAGATTTGGGTGGAGACACAAAGCCAAACCATATCGTCTATCAAGTCCACTTGATCCAGAGCTGAGTTCAGGTCCTAAATTTCTTTGTTTATGTCAGTGGGGTGCTAAAGTCTCCCACTATTATTTTGTGTTAGTCTATTTCTCTTGGAAGGTTTCTAAGAACTTGCTTTATGAATCTGGTTGCTCCTGTATTGGGTGCATATACATTTAGGATAGTTAGCATTTTTTTGTTGTTGAATTGAACCCTTTACTATTATGTAATGCCTTTCTTTGTCTTTTTTGATCTTTGTTGGTTTAAAGTCTGTTTGTCAAAAACTAGGACTGCAACCTCTGCTTTTTGCTGGTTTTCTTTTTGCTCTGGAAATATTCTTCCATCCCTTTATTTTGAGCCTAAGTGTGTCCTAGCATGTGAGATGGGTCTCTGGAAGACGCATACCATTGGGTGTTGGTTCTTTATTCAGCTTTCAGTTCTGTGTCTTTTAATTGGGACATTTAGCTCATTTACGTTTAAGGTTAATATTGTTATGTGTGGATTTGATCCTGTCATCATGATGCTAATTGGTTATTTTGCAAACTGGCTTATGTCATTGCTCCATAGCATCACATGTCTGTGTACCTCAATGTGTTTTTGTAGTGGTTGGTAAAGGTTTTTCCTTTCCATAGTTAGTGCTTCCTTCAGGAGCTCTTATAATGCAGGTCTGGTGGTAACAAATTCCTTCAGCATTTGCTTGTCTGAAAGGGATCTTATTTCTCGTTTATTTATGAAGCTTAGTTTGGCCAGATATAAAATTTTGGGTTGGAAATTCTTTTCTTTAAGAATGTTTATTATTGGCCCCCAATCTCTTCTGGCTTGTAGGGTTTTCACTGAAAGGGCCACAGTGAGTCTCATGGGCTTCCCTTTTTAGGTGTACTGGCGCTTCTTTCTGACTGTCCCTAACATTTTTTTCTTCTATTTTGACCTCAGAGAATCTGATGATTATGTGTCTTGGGGATGATCTCATGGAGTATCTTACTGGGGTTCTCTGTATTTCCTGATTTTGAATGTTGGCCTGTCTAGCTAGGTTGAGGAGGTTCTCCTGGATGATGTACTGAAATATGTTTCCAAATTTGTTCCACTTTCCCTCTCTCTTTCATGTACCCTAATCAGTTGTAGATTCAATTTCTTTACATAATTCTGTATGTCTTGGAGGTTTTGTTTATTCCTTTTCATTCTTTTTTCTTCATTCTTGTCTTCCTGTCTTATTTTAGAAATATGGTCTTCAAGCTCTGATATTCTTTCCTCTGCTTGGTCTTTTCTGCTATTAATATTTGTGATTACATTGTGAAGTTCTTGTAGTGTGTTTCTTAGCTTTATCCAGGTAGATTATGTTCCTCTCTCTACTGGCTATTTTGATTGGTAGCTCCTGCATTGTTTAGTCATGTTTCTTAGCTTCTTTGCATTGGGTTACAATATGGTCCTTTAGCTCAGCAAAGTTTTTCCTGATCCACATTCTGATGCCTACTTCTGCCTTTTTAGCCATCTCAGGCTCAACCCATTTCTGAACCCTTGCTGGAGAGGTGTTGTGGTCATTTAGAGGAAAGGGAGCACTCTGGCTTTTTGAGTTTTCAGCATTTTGCCTGATCCTTTCTCAACTTTTTGGCTTATCTGCCTTCAATCTTTGAGATTGCTGACCTTTGGGTGAGGTTTTTGTGTTTGTTGTTGTTTGCTTGTTTTTGTTGTAACACTCTTCTGTAGGGCTGCTGTGGTTTTCTGAGAGTCCCCTCCAGACCCTAGTCACCTCAGTTTTTTCATTACCTGGAGGTATCATCAGTGAAGGCTGTGAAACAGCAAAGTTGGCAGCCTGCCCCTTCCACTGGAAGCTCTGTTCTGTAGGAGTATTGACCTACTGCTGGCCTGAACATGCCTGTAGGTGGCTGGAGATCCCAGTTAGAAGCTCTCATCCAGTCAGGAGGAACAGGATTAGGGACCTGCTTAAAGGAGCAGGCTGGCTGCATTTTGGTAGAGCAACTGTGCAGTGTTGAGGATCCCTTCAGCTTCTAATCAGTTTGGGCTCTCCAAGGCCACATGATGGACTGGCTGTGATGCTGAAACAGCAAAGGAGGTGGCCTGCCCTGCACTCCCTGGACACTCTGTCCCAAGGAGAAATTAGATCTCTGTTAGCTGTAGAACATGGGCTGGGGTGGCTGGGGTCCTCGACTTGGAGGACTCAGGAGGAATGGATCTGGGTAGCATTTATAGAAGCAGTCTGGCCACACCTTGACAAAACAGCTGATGAACCACCTCTGCCCCAGGTCGGCTTGGACTTTCCAAAGCCTGCAGGCTGAAACGGCAGAGCTGCCAAAATGGCCACTAGCTTCTCCCCTCAGGCACTTGGTACCAGGGAGAAATCAGAACTGTGTCTGTAGAATACAGGTGGGGATAGGTGGAGGCCCCAGCTGGGAGGACTCACCCCATAAGGAAGAGTGGATTGGGGTCCCATTTAAAGAAGCAGTCTGGCCATGCCTTGACAAAGCAGCTGTGCTGTGCTGGGTAAATGCTTCTGCCCTGGTTGGCTTGAACGCTGCAAAGCCCACAGGCTAGAATGGCTGAGTGGTCCAAACAACCAAGGTGGTGGCCTGCCCCTCCCCCTGGGCACTTCATTCAGGGAGAGATCAGAGCTCCATATATAGAATATGGGCAGGTGGGGTAACTGAATGCCGTGACTGGGAGGTCCCACCCAGTGAGGAAGAATGATCAGCGATCCACTCAAAGAAGCAGTCTAGTCATGTTCTGGCAAAGCAGCTGTGCTGTGCTGGGGGTACCCTTTCTCATCTGGACCATTCGAACTCTCCAAAGCCCACAGGCTGGAATGGCTGAGTTGGCAAAACAGCAGAGATGGTGGCCTGCCTCTACCCCCAGGCACTCTGTCCCATCTCAGGCAGGCCCCACCCTGTTGCCAGTGGCTGGCTGGAATTCCAAGCCAGTGGGTCTTATAATGTGAGGTGTGGCGGAAATGGGGCCTGTAGACTGATGCTGCTTGGCCTCCTGGATTCAGTCTCTTTCCTAGGGGCATGTATGGACCTCCCACTTTGCCAGGGATCCTGGGGCCAGAGTATGTAAAGCCCCTGGCTCTCTGTGCATACCTGAGCAGCTGATTTGCTGAGACTCCACACAGCTCTGTGTGTTGGATTCAAGGCCCTGGTGGCATGGACTCATGAGGGTATCTCCTGATCTGAGGGTTGCAAAGATCCATGGGAGAATTGTGGTTTCCCAGGATTGCACATTCTCTCACAGCTTCCATTAGCTGGGAGTGGGGGTTCCCTTGGCTCTGTGTCACTCCCAGTTGGGCTGTTTCCCCACTCTGTTTTCCTTCATTCTCCATGGGTTAAATTGTTTTCCTGATCAGTCCCAATGTGAATACCTGGATATCTCAGTTGAAGGTGCTGTATTCACTTGCCTCTTTTGTTTCTGTGAGAGTCACACACCACTGCTTCCACTTGGCTATTTTGACCCCCTCCAAATTATAACTTTCAAATCTACCAGTGTTGTATTGTTGCCATCAAGGATATTTTTCTTTTAAGTGACTGCTTAATACTAATTCCATGTCATGTAGTGATTCCTGAAATTATGATAAAGATACAAAACATCTGCTTCCTTTTGCAGAAAATTGTGTCTCAGGGGTAAATCAGGATCAGATGTAATCAAAGTTCATCCTTTGGTTCCTCATTTTGCCACAGACCCACTGCGTGTCTTGAATTAAACCCATTCTTTCTATTCATAATTTACTGAAGAATCAGACTAATTTAGTCCCACTTGACAAACAAGGTTGTTATTTGTGAGTGAATTCTATTATCTAATACAAATTTAGCACACAGAGAAATTAATTAATGAAATAAAACATTTACTTAAGTTATAAAAAGTGGAATAAAGAATTGAGAAAATTATCTGCAATAATTCAGACCTAGAGTAACTTTCACCTAAATTTTGAAATAATGGAGAAAAATATTATGTGAACATTTTATTTTGCATACATTTTCTGTTCAATTGCTTTGTCTGCTGTGTGTATAAGAAAATCATCCATCATCCATCTTCTATTCTATAGATATTTATTGAACACCTTGTCTGGCTAAGAACTGGGAATGTGTGGTGAGATGAATAATACCATCTCTCCAGAAACTTGCTGTATTGTAGAACTCTTAGTCTTTTAATAGCTGGTTTTATTACTTTGTAAAATATAAATATAATACAGATAAATCTAAGCAGTTTTAAGGCTCACACTTGAGATGTTAGCTATGAAGAACAAAACCAGATCAATTGCCGAATATTCTGAAAAGCAGTAAAATATTCACTTGAGTCTCTTGAAGCATGCCAAGTGGGATTGAGATAATAAAGCTCAGCTAAATCTCCCACTTCCACCACTTCTCACACAAATGAACTCTGTCCCTTAAATCTCTGAGCTCCCTCCCTCTGAATGCCCTAAAAATCTCTTCAGTTCTTGATTTCTCCCTTCCATAGCTCTGTATTCTTTTTCCCAGTAACTCTGACTTGTCAGAGTTCCTCAGTTCTTCCCTTGCTGACTCCATTGACTTGGGCCAAAAAAAGACATGTCATAGAGATAGAATTTTCCTTCAGTGAGGGACACACAGATCCTTTTTCTCCCATACCATCACCTCCCTGTGTACTTTGTTTTCTGTAGCATGAAACTTATGAAAGAGTATTTGAGTTAGATTTGTAGGATATCTGAAAATCTGAGAAAAATATATTGTCAAATCTAAAACATCAATTAGTTTATTGTTCCAGTCACTTAATATTAATGGATTGAATATAATAATTTTCTTTTGGTTTAGACCTTCATAACCTTGGCCCAAAGCAGTATGCCTAGGCTAAACCATTTTGCAGTTATGGAACAGCCAAGTAGGCTATGATATATGTATTATGATTGTTTCATAAACAAACTTATTTGTAAATAACTTATATTTTTAATTACTATGAGTATGTAATAGGTTTATATATGCATGGGGCACAGGTATTCTGATAAAGGCATATCATGTATAATAATCACATCAGAGTAATTGGGGTATACATCATCTCAAGCATTTATCATTTCTTTGTATTAGGGACATTCCAATTTTACTCTTTCAGTTATTAAAAAACATCCAATAATTATTGTTGACTATAGTCACCTTGTTATGCTATCAAACACTAGATCTTATTCATGCTATTTAACTATATTTTTGGACCCATTAACCATCCCCACTTTTTTTTTCCTCCTGCCTCCCTCTACTATTCCTGGCCATTAGTAAGCATCATTCTAGTCTCTCTCTGTGTGAGATCAATTGTTGTAATTTTTATCTTCCACATATGAGTGAGAACATGAGAAATTTGTCTTTATTTACCTCATTTATTTTACTTGACATAATGTTCTCCAGTTCTACCATGTTATTGCAAATGACAGGATTATATTTTATTTAATGACTGAATAGTATTCCATTGTGTATATGTACTATATTTTCTTTACCTATTCATCTGTTGATGTACACGTAGTTTGATTCCAAAAACTTGGCTATTGCAAATAGTGCTACAAAAAACATGGGGGTGCAGATATCTCTTTGACATCCTTATTTCTTTTCTTTTCTTATCTTTTCCTTTTTCTTTCCTTCTTTCTTTACTTTACTTTCCTTTTTTTTTTTTTTTTTCTTATGTGTCTCTTTTTTTTTTCCCCCATGTTGGAGTGCAGTGGCACATCTTGGCTCACTGCAACCTCTGCCTCCCGGGTTCAAGCAATTCTCCTGCCTCAGCCTCCCAAGTAGCTGGGATTGCAGGCACCTGCCACCATGCCTGGCTAATTTTTGTATTTTTTAGTAGAGATGGGGTTTCACTATGTTGGTCAGGCTGGTCTTGAATTCCTGACCTCAGGTGATCCACCTGCCTCGGCTTCCAAAAGTGGTGGGATTACAGGCATGCACCACCATTCCTGGCCTCCTTTCTTTTTAATATATACTTAGCAGTGAGCTTGCTGGAAATGTTAATACTATTCACAGTTTTCTTGAGGAACCTCTGTACTGTTCTCCATAGTAGCTGTACTTTTCCATTTCCACCAACAGTGTACAAGGGTTCCCCTTTCTCCACATCCTTTTCAGCATTCATTATTGGCTGTCTTTTGGATGAAAGTGATTTTAACTGGGGTAAGATAATCTCTTATTTTAGTTCTGATCTGCATTTCTGAAGACTGATCATTGATCATTGATGATCAATGATGTTGAGCATTTAAAAAAATATACCTGGTTGTGAGTGAATAAAGAAACTGTGATATATCTATATCTATATCTATATCTATATCTATATCTATATCTATATCTCACGGCATACTACTCAGCCACAAGATGGAATGAATTAATGACATTTGCAGCAACCTGGATGGGGTTGGAGAGTATTATTCTAAGTGAAGTAACTCAGGAATGGTAAACCAAAGATCATATGTTCTCACTCGTAAGTGTGAGCTAAGGTATAAGAATGATATAAATGGGTGATATAATGATATAATAGTTATAATGATATAATGATCATAATTATAATGATATAAGTGGATGCAAAGGCATAAGAATGACATAATGAACCTTGGGGATTCGGGATAAAAGAGTGAAAAGGGGCTGAGGGATAAAAGACTACAAATAGGGTTCAGTGTATACTGCTGAGGAGATGGGTGCACCAAAAATCTCACAAATCACCACTAAAGAACTTACTCATCTAACCAAATACCATCTGTTCCCCAAAAACCTATGGAAATTAAAAAGGTAAAAATATATACCTGGTTGCCATTTATATGTCTTCTTGTAAGAAATTTCTATTTATATCTTTGCCCATTTTAAAATCAGATTATTAGTTTTTTTCCTGTGGAGTTGTTTGAGCTCTTTATGTATTCTAGTTATTGATCCCATGTCAGATGAGTAGTTTGAAAATATTTTCTCTCATTCTGTGTGTTGTGTCTTCACTTTGTTGATATTTTTCCTTTGCAGTGCAGAAGCTTTTTAGCTTGATGTGATCTCATTCGTCCATTTTTGCTTTGGTTGCCTGTACTTCTGAGGTATTACTCAAGAACTTTTTGCCCAGTCAAATGTCCTAGATAAATTTCCCAGTGTTTTATTCTAGTAGTTTTATAGTTTCTATTTCAATTTGATTTTGGTATATGGCAAGACATAGGGGTCTAGTTTCATTATTCTCCATATAGATATCCAGTGTTCCAAGGACCATTGATAGAAGACACTGTTTTACCCCAATGTATGTTCTTGGCACTTTTGTTGAAAATGAGCACACTGTAAATGTGTGGATTTATTTCTAGGCTCTCTATTCTGTTCCATTTGTCTATCACAAAACACCAATACCATGCTGTTTTGACTACTATCGCTCTGTAGTATAATTTGAAGTCAGGTAATGTGATTCATCCAATTTTGTACTTTTTACTCAGAATGGCTTTGGCTGTTCTGGGCCTTTTGTGGTTTCATAGAAATTTTAGTTTTATTTTATCTATTTCTGTTAGGAATTTCATTGGTATTTTGATAGAGATTGCAGTGAATCTATAGATTGCTTTGGGAAGTATGGATATTTTAACAATATTAATTTTTCTAATATATGAACATGGAATATCTTTACATATTTTTGTGTATTCTTTAATTTCTTTATTCAAGTTTTATAGTTTTCATTGTAGAGATTTTTCACTTCCTTGGTTAAGTTTATTCTTAAGGATTTGATTTTATTTGTAGCTAATGTAAATGTCATTACTTTTTGGATTTCTTTTTTTAATAGTTCACTGTTGCCATATAGAAATGCTACTGATTTTTGTATGTTGATTTTGTATTCTCCAACTTTACTGGATTTGTTTATCACTTCTGATAGTTTTTTTGATGGTCTTTAGGTTTTTCTAGATAAAGATCCTATCAGCTGAAAACAAGGATAATTTCACTTCTTCTATTTCAATTTGGATGTCTTTTCTTTCTTTCTCCTCTCCCATTGCTATAGCTAGGACTTTCAGTACAATGCTGAATAACAGCGGTGATAGAGGGCATTCTTATCTTGTTTCAGATCTTTGAAAAAAGGCTTTTAGTTTTTCCCCATTCAGTATGTGGGTCTGTCATATATGGCTTTTATTGTGTTCAGGTATATTTGTTTTATAACAAGTTTTTTGACAGTTTTTATCATGAAGGATTGTTGGATTTTATCAAATGCTTTGCAGCATTAGTTAAGATAATCATATGGTTTTTGTCCTTCATTCTGCTGATGTGAAGTACCACATTTGTTGATTTGTGTATGTTGAACCATTTTTGCATTCCTGGAATAAATCCCACTTGGTTACCAGTAAAAGGACTGGTCCTTTTACTGTGTTGATGAATTTGGTTTACTAGTATTTTGTTGAGAATATTTGCATCTATGTTCATCAGGGATATTGATCTATAGTTTTTGTTTTTTAAAATGTGTTTTTGTCTGGTTTCAGTATCAGGGTAATACTAGCCTCATTGAATAAATTTGGAGTGATTACCTCCTCTTCAGTATTTTGGAATAGTTTGAGTAGAATTTGTATTAGTGTTTCCAATAAATGTTTGGCAAAACATTTATTATGACTTCAGTCTCATTACTTGTTATTAGCCTGTTCAGGTATTGGATTTCTTTATGGTTCAATCTTAGTATGTACATGTACATATACATAGACATAGACATAGACATATGCAACATATATGTCTCCTTTTTCATCTTTGATTTCATTTATTTGGGTCTTTTTTTTCTAAGACTGGCTACAGTGTTTTATTTTGTTTATCTTTTTTAAAATCAACTTTTTGTTTCATTGATCTTTTGTATTTTTTTGTTTCAACATTCAATATCATTTATTTCTGCTCTGATGTTTGTTATTTCTTTTTTTCTACTAATTTTGAGTGTGCTTTGCTTTTTTAAAATTTCTTCAAGATACATTGTTAGGTTGTTTATGTGATGTTTCCTACTTTTTAATGTAGGTGTTTATTGATATAAACTGTCCTCTTACTACTGCTTCTGCTGTATCTTATAGGTTTTGGTATGCTGCATTTTATTTTTATTTGCTCCAAGAAATTTTTAAATTTTCTTCTTAATTTCTTCATTGACCCACTGGTCATTCAAGAGCATATTGTTTAATTTCCATGTGTTTGTGTAGTTTCCATAATCCTGATATGGTTTGGCTCTGTGTTCCCATCCAAATCTCATCTTGAATTGTAATCCCCATGTGTCAAGGGGAGACACCTATAATCCCAACATGTCAAGGGAGGGACCTGGTGGGAAGTGATTGGATCATGGGGGCAGTTTCCCCTATGCTGTTCTTGTGGTAGTGAGTAAGTTCTCACAAGATCTGATTGGTTTTATAAGTGTGTGACTGTTCCTTCTTCACTTACTCACACTCTCTCTTCTGCTGCCTTTGAAGAAGATACTTGCTTTCCCTTTTGTCATGATTGTGTTTCCTAATTTATAAAGAAAATTTGTCACTAGGAATTGACAAAACTGTAATTTTTGTCAAGCTCAATTAAATTGAGTTTTCTCAAAACTCAATTAAATATCCTGTCTTTATAAATTACCTAGTCCTGGATAGTATCTTTATAGCAGTGTGAGAATGGACTAATACAGTAAATTGGTACTGAGGAGTGGGCACTGCTATGAAGATACTTGAAAATGTAGAAGTGACTTTGGAACTGAGTAAGGGGCAGAGGTTGGAACAGTTTAGAGGGCTCAGAAGAAGACAGAAAGATGTGGGAAAATTTGGAGCTTCTTAAAGACCTGTTGAATGATTTTGACCAAAATGCTGATAGTGATACGAACAATGAAGTCCAGGCTGAGTGGTCTGAGATGGAGATGAGGAATTTCTTGGAAACTAGAGTGAAAGTCACTTATGATATGCTTTAGTAGAGTGACCTGTGGCATATTTCCCCTGCCGTAGAAATCTGTGGAACTTTGAACTTGAGAGAGATGATTTAGGGTATCTGGAGGAAGACATTTCTAAGCAGCAAAGCATTCAAGACATGACCTATATTATTCTGAAAGCATTCAGTTGTACAAGTTCAAAAAGAAATAGTTTGAAATTGGAACTTATGTTTAAAAGGGAAGCAGAGCATGAAAGTTTGGAAAATTTGCAGCCTGATGATGAGATAGGAAAGAAAAACCTATATTCTGGGGAGAAATTTAAGCCAGCTGCAGAAATTTGCATAAGTAATGAGAAGCTGAATGTTAATTGCCAAGACCATGGGGATAATATCTTCAGGCCATGTCAGAGACCTGGAGGCATAGGAGGAAAAAACTGACCTGGAGGCATAGGAGAAAAAAACTGTTTCATAATCCAGGCATAGGCCCTTGATGCGTAGTGCAATCTGGGGCTTGGTGCCCTTCATCCCAGCCATGGCTAAGAGAGGCCAAGGTACTGCTCTGGCCATTGCTTCAGAGGGTGCAAGCCCCGAGCCTTGGAAGGATTTCAGAGGATGTATGGAAACACCTGGATGTCCAGGCAGAAGTCTGCTGCAGGGGTGGGGCCCTCATCCTACTGCAGTGCAAAGGATAAATATGGGTTTGGAGGCCTCACACAGAGTCCCTACTGGGGCACTGCCTAGTGGAGCTGTGAGAAGATGGCCACCATCCACCAGCTCCCAGAATGGTAGATCCACAAAGAGCTTGTACCATGCACCTAAGAAATGCACAGACATTCAACACCTGCCCATGAGAACAGCTGCAGGGGCTGAACCCTGCAAAGTCAGAGGGGCAGAGTTGCCCAAGGCCTTGGTGGCCCAAGTTTTGCATCAGGATTTCCTGGATGTGAGACATGGAGTCAAAGGAGATTATTTTGAAGCTTTAAGGTTTAAAGACTCCTCTGCTGGATTTCGAACTTACATGGGGCCTGTAGCCCCTTTATGTTGGCAAATTTCTCCTACTTGGAATGGAAGCATTTATCCAATGCCTGTACCCCCATTGTATCTTGGAAGTAACTATTTTGCTTTTGATTTTACAGGCTCCTAAGCAGAAGGGACTTGTTTTGTCTCATATGAGACTTTAGACTTGGACTTTTGGGTTAATGCTGGAATGAGTTAATACTTTGGGGGATTATTGGTTTTGAAGATTTGATGGTTTTATAAGTGTTTGACAGTTCCTCCTTCACTCACTGACACTCTCTTCTGCCACCTTGTGAAGAAGGTGCCTAATTCCCCTTCTGCCATAATTGTAAGTTTCCTGAGGCCTCCCCAGCCATGTGGAACTGTGAATCAATTAAACCTCTTTTCTTTATAAATTACCCTAGTTTTTGGTAGTATATGTATAGCAGTGTGAGAATAGACTAATACAGTTTCTCTTGTTATTGATTTCTAGTTTTATTCCATTGTGGTCAGAGAAGATATTTTATATTATATCAATTTTAATTGAATTTTTAAATAGTTGTTTTTTTGCTCAAATATATGGTCTGTCTTTGAGAATGATCCATGTGGTGAGGAGAATATGTATTGTGTAGCTGTTGGATGAAATGTTCTGTAAATATCTATTAGGTTCATTTGGTCTATAGTGCAGATTAAGTCTGAAGTTTCTTTGTTGATTTTCATTCTGGATGATCTGTCTGATGCTGAAAGTGGAGTGTTGGGGTCTCTAGCTATTTTTGTATTGGAATCTGTCTCTCTCTTTAGCTTTAATAATATTTGTTGAATATGTCCTAGTGCTCTAGTGTTGAGTGTAAATATATATGCAATTGTTACAACCTTTTGTTGAACTGACTGCTTTGTTGTTATATAATAAGCTTCTCTGTCTCACAATTTTCTTTGTGAAATCTATTTTGTCTGATATAAGCATATTTAACTCTGTTCTTTTTTGGTTTCCATTGGCATGAAATATCTTTTTTTATTTCTTTATTTCAATCTGTGTGTCTTTGTAGGCAAATTATGTTTCTTGTAGGCTATAGATTGTTGGGTCTTTTTTTAAAAAAAATTATCCAGCCACTCCATGTCTTTTGATTGGGTAATTTAGTCCATTTACATTCAATGTTATTATTGATAAGTAAAGAATTACTCTTCTCATTTTGTTATTTTTTTTCTGGTTGTTTTGTGGTCTTCTCTTCCTTTTTGTCTTTCTAAAGGTGAAGATGATTTTCTCAGGTGGGATGTTTTGATGTCTCAAACTTATAGGACATGTCCTGTAAGAAATGCTAAAGAGAGCTTATCAGTCTGAAAGAAAATTATGTTAATGAGCAATAAAAAATTATCTGAAGGTGCAAAGCTCACTGGTAATTGGAATTATGGAGACAAAAATAGAATATTCTAGCACTTTGAATATGTCATGCCATTCTTTCCTGGACCATAAGTTTTCTGCTGAGAAGTCTGCTGTCAGATATATTGAAGCTCATTTGTACATTATTTGTTTCTTTTCTCTTGCTACTTTTAGGATCCTTTCTTATCCATGACTTTTTGAGAGTTTGATTAGCAAATGCCTTGAAATAGTCTTTTTTGGGTTAAAATTGCTTGGTGTTCCATGACCTTCTTATACCTGGATATTAATATCTTTCTCTAAGTCAGGAGAATTTTCTCTTATTATTTATTTGAATACATTTTCTACCCTGATCTGTCTCTCTACTTTCTCTTTCAGGCCAATAACTATTGGATTTTCCTTTTGAAGTTATTTTTTAAATCCTGTAAATGTGTTTAATTCTTTTTTATTCTTTTTCCTTTTGTTTCCTCTGACTGTGTATTTTCACATAGACTGCCTGCAAGATCACTAATTCTTTCCTTTGCTTGACCATTTCTGCTGTCAAGAGACCCTGATGCATTTTTAATTTGTCAGTTGAGTCTTCCAGCTCCAGAATTTCTGCTTGAATTTTGTTTGTTATTTCAATCTCTTTGTTAAATTCCTCTGATAGGATTATAAATTCCTTCTCTTCATTTTCTTGAAGCTCATTGAGCTTTCTCAAAATGGACAGTTTGAATTATCTGTCTGAAAGGTCACATATCTCTGTCTCTCCATCATTGGTTATTGGTGCCTTATTTAGTTCATTTGGTGAGGTCATGTTTTTCTGGATTTTTTTATGCTTTTGGATATTTGTCAATGTCTGGGTATTAAAGAGTTAGGTATTTAATCTTTGAAGTCTGGACTTGTTTGTACTCATCCTTCTTTAGAATGCTTTCCAGATATTCAAAGGGAATTTTGTGTTGTGATCTAACTCTTTGGTCACTGCAGGCCTATCTGCAGTGTGAAGTGCTCCAAGGCCAGGAGTACTTCTTATGAAGGTGTATTTTTGTGTGGATGGTTGTTCAATATGGTGTTCCTGTTGGGGGACAGCTGTTGGAGGGTTATATTTAGCCATCTTGCTTCACCCCCACAACTAAAAAAAATTAAGTAAGATATCTTCTTTCCACACTGGCAATATGGTCTGGTGTATGTCAGTGGCTCTTAGTCTTTTAAATCCAAAATGTTTAAAAAATACTCAACTATTTATGTTGGAAAAACTGTTGCTTTGTGCAGTAGCTTGAGTATGTGCCATAAAAAATTTGATCTCTAGTGCTACTATACCTATAAGATGTTATGGCAGCATTGCAATTATAATAGTTCTGTTGATGTCATAATTGCTCTGAAGGCCGTTACAATGTAAATATGCAAGTGCTTCTGACAAGCTGTGCTGTTAAATTAAACTACCTCAAACAAACTAAATATAATAATGTGGATATAACAGGCTGCTGAAGAAGTGGTGTTGAAGACACTGACTTCCTTCTTAGCTAAATGAGTAGGGAATAAGGAAGCAAATTGTTTGTATTTTTGTTTAAGAATTAAAGTAGAACCACAAACCTAGAAGGGCCTAAATGGTCATTTAGCTCATCCCTTTTACTTTTGAGAAGAGAGGAAGAGGCACAGGTAGGTTAAAAGACTTATTTGAGGTTTCACAGCTAATAGCCTAACCAGAACTAGAATTTGAGACTTGACTTCTGTTCAGAATTTCTTTCACTAGACAGTTCCCATTCAGCAACAAAGTAACTCCAAGTAAATATAGTTGTTCTAAAACACGTGTTTCTCCATTTTGGGGAAAGTCTTGTTCCCTGTCCTATAAAATCTTAATCATTGTATCAGTCCGTTCTCACTCTGCTATAAAGAAATACCTCAAACTGGGTAATTTATTTTAAAAAAGTAGCTTATTTGGCTCAGGATTCTGCAGGCTGTACAGGAAACATGACTAGTGAGGCCACAGGAAACTTATAATCATGGTGGAAGGTGAAGAGGAAGGGGGCATATCTTACATGGTGAGAGCAAGAGGAGGAAAGTGTGGGGAGAGGTGCCACACATTTTTAAACAACCAGATCTCGTGAGAACTCACTACCACGAGAACAGCAAGGGGGAAATCTGCCCCCATCATCCAACCACCTCTTACCAGGCCCCTCCTCCAACATTGGGGATTTAGTTTGACATGAGATTTGGGTGAGGACACAAATCCAAACCATATCAATCACCATGTACCTTGTTCTTCAAATGAAGGTGAAATGTTAACTAGTTTTTTGTTTCACTGACAAAACTAACCCAAATGAACAGTAGAATGCTCTTCTCATATAAATAAAAAGATTTTGGTGGGATAGAAGAAAATGCCTTCTGAAACGGGATTGGACTCTCCCTTTTCCAGGAGGGTAATCAGGTGACTGCCTGGGAACATGTTCTTTCTGGCCATTGCAGGATAGGGACAAGGAAAGCTTGGGGCAGTGGGTTAGTAGGGTCAGCAGAGGCCTGCTAGCCTGGATATTTAACTAATGGTATTTAGGAGTGGCCTGCTTGTTGGTCCTAGATCAACTTCATACTGAAAGAACTAAAGAGTTTGAAATGTTAAATTTTATTTTGTAGAGCATTATACATTTTAGTGAAATATTTCCATTGGAAACTTTTGATATAGGCTTCATTTCTCTTGTCTCTTTTCCATAAAATTAAGTGTTGGTAAGAGTAAGCAACTACAGGAGAAGGCAGAACATCTTAACTTAGTGATTTATTAATTAAATATATATATTTTGAAAGGGGGTCACGCTTTGTTTCCCAGGCTGGAGTGCAGTGGCATGACTGCAGCTCACTGAAGCCTCAAACTCCGGGCTCAAGCATTCCTCCAGTGTCAGCCTTCTAGATAGTTGGGATTACAGGCAATATTACAGTCACTTCATTAGTGACTTTAGTGATTCCTTAGAGATAGCTATTAAGCAACTATTGATAATTATTTGAAAAGTTACAGTTATGTGTACTTTGTAGGAGAATCCTGAAGCACCTTGAGAGGGCAAAACCACAGTTGGCTTCCTTCACAAAGTGGCACTTGAGCTAACCTCAAACTGAGAAAGCAGTAGGAAATAAAGAGGTACAGAATAGAGGAAGACCTTTCCAGCAAAGGGCAAAGAGCTCAAAGTCTGAAGGAATATGGCTTATTTAAGAAACAGAAAAAGTTATTATAGCTGGGAAGCAGAAAAAAGAACAGGAATGTCCAGAAAAGAGGCTCATGAGAGTGATGATCAGATGATGCTTAGTAATCAGATATTTAATAAACTATAGATGTATATGTATTTGAGGCAGGTTTTTAAAGAATAGAGTGGAATGACATTTTAAATTAAAGGTTTTGTACTTCTAAATATTTAACTGAAGAGAGATTAACTGAGAGAATATTAGGAAAGAATATATTGATGTGTGAAGTTAATAATAGGCTTAATAAATTAGTTAATTAGTTGATATTTTGTGAATGAGTATATTTCAAAATCAAGAAAGATCAATTATTTTATTTAGAAGCAAATGTAACACATGCCTAACTTATAATGGAGTGCATTAAATATTGAAAGAGATTGATTTTAGTTATCACCATCCTTTCGCCAAGATGAGATATACTTGATTTTTTCTTTTCTAATAATTCATTATTATTGAATGAGCTTTGTTTATTCATTCAGCGTTTTCCTCATTTTTCTTCCTCTTGGTTGATTATATTCTGAAAGATTGCAACTTGTGAGTTTGAAAATAATTTTAAAAGTTATTTAACTCTAAATTGGCTGATTCATTTCTCAAACTTCAGATTAGTTTGCCATAGGTGCTGCTGGGAAATATATGCTAACTCTGGCTATTGGAGTAATGATAGGAGATGATCAAGCAAGCGAAGGAAGTAAACCTTGTGACTGAAACTTTTAAATACAATTTTCTGATGAAAAGTCAGCCATTAAAAATGGTTTAATGCATTTTATTTGCAAACTTAATAATATTAAATAAAAATCCCTGTATTGCACAGGCTTAAGTAGTGATAATATGGTTACTTTTAACTGGTTTTTATTATACTCTTTTTTGAAAAACTGTGATAGTCATATGGTAACACATCCCATTACCAGTGTAGGAGTCAAATTGAATATTTGTTATTTTTTTATACTTCCCATATACATTTATTATTTAGGTATTCACATGTTTCTAATATGGAGTCATGTCTCAAATAGGTGCAGATGCAGATGGACTTTGTAGTGAGCATCAATCACAGGCCAGGTGCTGTCTTGGGCACTACAGCACAGTCAGGAGCTTATCAAGACAGGAATGATATTTATGCTCATGAGACTTTCAGTCTGGGTGGAGAGAAAGAAATTTTAACTCATTATTTAAAATACAGTATCAAGTTTACAAGAGCACATGAAGAAAGGGAACTAGTCTTATTTGGTGTGGTCCTGAGGGGGTGAGGGCACCCAGAAAAATCTTCCTTGTGTAAGCTACATTTAAGCAGAAAGCTGCAGATAATTACAAAAGAAAAATGAGCTAAGTGGGAGGAGCCCTTGAGGAAAGGCCTTGAAGTGGAGGGAAGTGGGATCAGGTCAAGGAACTAAAAATTCTAGGCAGAGGCCAGTGAGTGAGAGCTACCAAAAGTCAAGTATTGCCAGCTTCACCACTCTACTTGCAGAGATTCTTTCTCTGCAGATATTAAATTTGTTGTTAAGATTTTTTTAGGTTCTTTTTACTTAACAGATTGAGAAAAATAAAAAAAAAATAATTGTTTTCACTGCCTTTTCTTCTCTTATGCCAAACATTGAAGATCATGAAAATTTGCTTGCTTCCAAAGAATCATGAAAAACTGGAATTTAAATTGGGCTTTTTCACAAGAATGAAATATAAAAAGCTTTCCAAGAAAAGATGAAAATAGAAGAAATTATACAAGGGGGAGTGGGAATTATCTTTTTGTGTTTTTTTTTAATTGAAGTCAGTGAAGACATCACAAAATATGAACCAGGATTTTCAAAACTTGAACTTTTAGGTATACATTCTAATTAGCCCACAGACTTAAATTTGCAGAAAAAGGCAGGCTAAATGGTGTTTGCCTCAGACCAAATCTGCCACTTTGTACCTACAGAGTCTAGTCTACTTTTGGGCAGGACTATTTTAAAATATGTAAGAAAGTAGAATATGTTCTCTTTTAAAAAACTGAAAAACATTTCATGCTATATAAACTTCAGTTTATTGTCAAAGAATTGTGATTAAATTTCCATTATGCTTCCTGCTGTATTACTTTTACAAACTGCTTCTCACAGGCTAGGCAGAGACAGAGGCAATATCGCTTACAAGTTAGAAAAAGACTCTGACCATAGATTGCTGGGGGTCCTATCTTGGCTCCTCCAATTACTGGCTATATGCCCGTGGGCAAGATGCTTGAATCCTTTTTGTTTAAAAGGGATAAATATTATACCTACTTCATGGAGTCAGTGATGAGGATTAAATAAGATAATATGTGATGCACTTAGAGGAGTGCCTGGCATATAGTAAGCAAAAAGTAAACATTAACTGCAAAGAGACTTAGACTTTCTGTGTCTGCTCAGGTGCATGCACTAGTACAGTGTAAGTCTGGTACAATAAACCAGGGAGGAGAAAGAGGTCTCTCTTACAGTCTTGAGAGGTGACATAAACTTAATAGTGGTCAGATGAAAGGCTGGTAGTGCTGCTATTGCTTCATTTTCTGTAGAAATTGTAGTTAATGGTCCCCCCCCCCCCCACCCCGCCTTAAAATATTTTGTGAAATAAAAACATTCAGATTATGCCTTGGTAATTTTACAAACTCAAGTTCAGTGAATCAGGGAATGTGAAGCTTTGTTCAGGATTGATATGTAGAGGAGACTTATACTTGTTCCTTATTTTCTGTCTTACTGTAGGATATGAGTGTAGATCCCGCAAGAGGCTGTGATTTTTTTTTTTTTTTTTTTTTTTGAGACAGAGTTTCGCTCTGTCTCCCAGGCTGGAGTGCAGTGGCCGGATCTCAGCTCACTGCAAGCTCCGCCTCCCCGGTTCACGCCATTCTCCTGCCTCAGCCTCCCGAGTAGCTGGGACTACAGGCGCCCGCCACCTCGCCCGGCTAGTTTTTTGTATTTTTTAGTAGAGACGGGGTTTCACCGTGTTAGCCAGGATGGTCTCGATCTCCCGACCTCGTGATCCGCCCGTCTCGGCCTCCCAAAGTGCTGGGATTACAGGCTTGAGCCATCGCGCCCGGCCAAGAGGCTGTGATTTCTTTGAATTTAGGCTTAGATAAAATAACAAAAGGTGAGATTTGTTGATCCTACCTCCCCTCCCTATTTACTGTCCTCCTTTTTATTCCTTCCTCAAACCTTTCCTCTTTGCCCTTGCTCCTCAGCTGCCTGCTTAGATCTCTATACTTTCTCATCATCTTAATCTGTATCTTCCTTTCTCTGAATCCTGCCTATCTTTTCTTTATATTGAAGAGAGAAATGGGAAATGTTAGCTTGGGCCAGAAGTAAGGAGAGAGAAGAAAAAGAGGAAAATGTAGCAAATGGGGAGAGGTGGTCCTAAGAGACACATTAAGTATATCTGGCTTATGCACTGAATCCTCAACTCTGGCTTTTGCTGTGCATTTCTTGGACATAAACATGTTTAATCTTCTATTTGTTTGTGATGATTTGTGTATTATAATTCACTATAACTAGGCTGATTTTTGTCTCTTTTTTTTCTTTTTCTTTTCATCAAGAGCATAGAAGAAAAGGGACAGAATGAGATCAGAAAAAAAGGAGATAAAATCTCTGGAAGAGCCTCTCCCCTGTTTATGTCCTTATTTTATATTTTTATATTTATTTAGCTGATAAATTACTGTTGCATTCCTAGAGTTCAGACTTTCTGCATCACAGGACCATTTATTTTTCATGCCGGGAGACCATTTACCTGACCTGCTTTCCCTGGTTTGCAGTGGGCCTACTGAGCTGCTCTCTGACTCTGGCTGTTTAGACCTTTGCCACCACACCTCATCCCAGCCTGGCAGTGAAGATCCATCTCACGATGCTCTGACTCAATGTCTGGCACCCTCCTGAGCTGCAGGCCCGCTGCTCACTCCACTGAACCTTTTTGTGCTAAGACCCCTCCTAAGCCCTGTTGAAAAATGTCAGACAAGTTCATGGACTATGTGTATTAGCATATTATCAGAGAGGACTAAAATCTAACTTACCATGCTCCCCTGTTGCTAAGAAGTGGCCTCAAGGCGGCTTTAAGCCCCTACTGGTGTCTCAGGGGAAGAGCAGTTCATAAAAAGTTTTCATATCCTGGTAGCCACACAGGTGGCTCTCTATGGGCACTAACTTTCTCTGCCAGTCTTTGATTTTGCTTTCCGCTCTATCAGGAACACCTTTCTTGTCCTGGTCTAATTGTCAGTACCTAGCCTACACATCTTTCCTGACACTGTGCTGGGTCAGTTATATGTGATTTATGTGGCAGAGAACCATGCATACTCTTCTATCACAGGGCTTTGCACATGTGGATCTGATTTTGTACACACTGAACTGTCTACTGTATGTTCCCACCATTCTTGAAGCTCCTTCAGAGAAGGCCCATATTCTCTTTATTTTGAATTACCAGCACTTTGCCCATCACTTGGAACCTTGTAGGTAGTCAACCCAGTATTGGCATGTTGCAAGAACATGCTATCTATGGTGGGAAGACTAATAGAGGAAATTTTGGGGCAGGTGACAGAGGTTTTGAGGGGAGGCAAAGAGCCACGTGTGGACTACGTAGTGATATCCCAGATGGTGTCATTTAAGGTGCTGTTTCCAGGATCTATTCCTAAGCTTAGATAATTATTCTTTGAAGGTATTATTTTGTACATATCTGCAAACAAATAACCTGAATGATTTTGTCTTTATTTTTATATGTGTGGGCATAAGAGGCAATGTGATTGATTTCTTGAGAGCAGGCATTTTTAATCTTACATTTCTAATTTTTAAAATTTCTTCAATAAAATATCAATTTTGGTTTAAACAGTTTTGGCTTTTATTTTTATAAGCTAATATATCTTCTAAAAGTTTCAGTCTTGACTTTTTATCATTTTCTCTCATTATTTTAGCTTTCTTGTAGCATTATGGGTGAAGAAGGTCCATGTAGAGAGGTCATTTCTTTGTCCTCTTGCCCCAGGTGGGACAGCTGTGTCAGTCAGACAGTTGGCCAGAATCTTGTAGAGGGACATGATGAAAGCTTGTCAATCTGTTTGTCATTCTGTGTTTTGAAGCAAATGGCTAGTTTAGAAATCCTCATAGTAAAAGTCAGTTCAAATACTAACCCCTTGTTGCTTTATCTCAGTTCTATACTGCACAGAAATGATTTTAAACACTGGCGATTATAAATTGGTGCAAGAAAGAAAATGTAGTCACTTATAATGTACATTCTAAATGGTGTGCACATGTATATTACTATTTCTCTTTGAAATATTATAGTTTCTCTCATTCATTCCAAGTAGGAAAAGAAACTAGGAATAAACAGATTTATGGATTCTCTCTATCATATATTATATAGATATTTGAGACACATGATTGATTAAAAATGCTACTAACAATATCAATATTGTTTTGAGAAAAAAGTAAACCAAAAATGAAAAGTAACTTATACCAGTATGGCATGTTAAGAAAAATTAAGATCTAACATATCCACTCACCTAGTTTCTAATATTCATCTTGTCTGTAGTTTGATCTTGGATAAGAGTCACTTTTTCAATGTTAAATCCAGACAACTCTTTGCTTTTTGCATCTTTAAAATGTTTTATCAAGCCCATGTTAGTAACATTTCTGTTAATTGTCTCTGAATATACTGAAAAACTGCTGTGAACGTAGAATCGTTACTTAAGTAGGATGGGAGGCCTGCAGAGCAGATTTTGAATTTTGCAATTGCATTTTAGAGCTGGCTCAACCTAGCTTATGACTGTTTTCTTGGCTTTTATTCATGTAATGGACATGGGTGTTTTCTACGAGCACCAGATTGAAATGAATATTGAAGTTTGTATTTCTTGAGAAGGGTGACTTTTCCAATTAGGCCCCAAACACAGCCCTCCTTATGGACAAAAATAATTAGAACATTCTCCAAAAAGTATATTTCAACCTTTCATCATATTAACAATGGAATGAAGGTTGAGAACTGCTCCCTGAAAGAGTGACTCTTAGAGTTTTGATGTGAATTTCTCACATGTAGAAATGTGGCATAATTGCTTTTCCATCCTCCTCCCCTCCTCTGTCCTATATTCCTCCTTTCTTTCCCTGCCTTTGCTGAGGTTAAGCAATTTTGATGAAAATGTAAAAAGTAAAATTTAAACTTTATTTTCCTTAGTTTACATTAGTTCATTTTGTAAGTAACTATATGGTATATGAATTCCAGTGTAAGATCCAATTTGTATCCTATAAAATCAGTGTGATTTGTACACACATACTTCTGACATACATATTTAAAAGATTTATTTATTTTTTAAAAAGACTATTTTCAGAGCAGTTTTAAGTTCACACCAACATTGAGGAGAAAGCACAGAGAGTTCCTACATACCTCTGCCTCCACGCTTGCACAATCCCCTTCACTATCAACACCTCACACCGGAATAAATTATCACCCAAAATCCATTGTTTACATTGGTTCACTCTTGATGTTGTAATTCTATAGGCTTTTTTTCTTTTTTAAGATGAAGTCTCACTCTGTCACCCAGCCTGGAGTGCAGTGGCACAATGTTGGCTTACTGTAGCCTCCGCCTCCTGGGTTCAAGCAAATTTCCTGCCTCAGCCTCCTGAGTAGCTGGGACCACAGGCGTGTGCTGCCAAGCTCGGCTAATTTTTGTATGTTTAGTAGAGATGGGGTTTCACCATGTTGGCCAGGATGGTCTTGATCTCCTGACCTCATGATCTGCCCACCTTGGCGTTCCAAAGTGCTGGGATTACAGGCATGAGCCACCATATAGGTTTTGACAAATGTATAATGAATGACATGCATTCAGTATTATAATGTCATGTTAGAATAATTTCACTGCTCTGCAAATCCCCTGAAATACTTATTTTTAATAATTCTCTAGTATTCCGTGGTGTGTGTGTGTGTTAGCCATATCCCTATTCTTTGACATATGTATCATTTTCAACATTTAAAAAAATTTATAACTTAAAAAAAAGTCAAAAATGATCCATATGTCAAAGAATAGGGATGTAGCTAACACTCATTGGAGAAGTTGATTTTTTCTTTGTTTTTGGATAATATCTTTTAAGTCAGAGTGTGCAAAGAAGAATTGGATTGGTGCATAGAAGAAATGTTATAATACTTGTTTCTTTCATCCAATAAGCATTTGCTGAACGCCATCTGTGCCTAGTCACTAAGATTCTGGATGTAAATAAAGTATAATTTGCCTAGTCACTAAGGTTATGGATGTAAATAAAGTATAATTCTTGCTTGCAGTTTTTAGTATGATTGATGAGAGTAGGGGAATATACATGTAAAATAGAAAACAAATACTTGATGCAAAATGCCAAGTGCAATTACAGATGTGAAAAGTATCTCTTCTTTTGGTTCCTAGAGGAGGTGTGATAGCGAAGAAATATAACATAGTAAAATAAAAGACAAAAAAATTTAAGACAAAGGAAAATGTCTTTTCAGGTGGGTCTTGTGGTGGTTAATTTTAGGTGTCGGTTTAACTGGACTAAGGGATGCCCAGATAGGTGGTAAAATATTATTGCTAGGTGTGTCTGTGAAGGTGTTTCTAGAAGAGATTAGTATTTGAATCAGTAGATGAAGTAAAGGTCACTGTCAGCAATGTGGGTGGGTACCATCTAATCTATTGAGGCCCCAGATAGAACAAAAAAGTGGAAGAAGATTACCTTTGTTCTCTTTCTTTTGGAGACGAGACATCCATTTTCTCCTACTCTTGGACATCAGAACGCCAGGTTCTCAGGTCTTCAGAGTCTTGGACTTGACAACAGTGACCCATAAGTTTGTCGTGGCCTTGGACTGAGAGTTATATTGTTGGCTTTCCTGGTTCTCAGGACTTTGGACTTGGAATCAGACTAAATTATACCACCTTCTTCCCTGGTTCTCCAGTTTGCAGACAGCATATTGTGGGACTCCTTGGCTTCCATAGTTGCATGAGCAAATTTCTTTAATAATTTTCCTCTTATATATCTTTATTTATCTTATTGGTTCTGTTTCTCTGGAGAACCCTGATATACCTGGAGGAACCGTGAAAAGTGTGAGAACCGTGGGTAATGAGACTGAATTCATAGGCTGTGAGAGATCCTGTGTCATTAAAGAAACTTGAGCTTTAGCCTGTGGACAATAGAGGGTCAGCAGGGTTTACCAGAACTCGCTGTGATAATATGGGGGCAAACAGGCAGGCAAATGGTGTGAATGACAACAGCAAATACTATGTAACCCAGTGGTGCTCAAACTTTGATGTGATTCAGAGTCACTTGGAGAGCTAATCCAGTCATAAAAAATGAGGCTTATTGAGGTAGAATAGGGCACATACCTCTGGATTTTGCCAGGTGAATTTCCAGGTAATTCTAATAGATGCAAAGGTTTGAGAACCACTAATGCATATGCGACAGCCATTGTATGGCTCACTTTCAGCAGCAAAGAAACTTTATTTCACACAAAATTAGAACAAGACAATTTAAGTATTTAACAAAGTCATTAAAATAACACCAAAATAGAATACCATTCATAACTTCATGCATCCTGCTTTCCCCAACTCTCTTTTTAAGTACTTAAATGAGCTGTAATATAAACTCTCTCTGCTTTGATTTCTTTACTTTTACCTTCCTCATAGCCTTGTTATAGTGAGTAAAAAGTTAATCTACATAAATCCTTAGAATTGTACCTGGCACATAGTAAGGTTCAAAATAGAATTGTACCTGGCACATAGTAAGGTTCAAAATATCTCAAATTTGCTATTGTGAATAGTGCTGCAATGAACATACGTGTGCATGTGTCTTTATAGCATCATGATTTATAATCCTTTGGGTATATACCCAGTAATGGGATGGCTGGGTCATATGGTACATCTAGTTCTAGATCCTTGAGGAATCGCCATACTGTTTTCCATAATGGTTGAACTAGTTTACAATCCCACCAACAGTGTAAAAGCGTTCCTATTTCTCCACATCCTCTCCAACACCTGTTGTTTCCTGACTTTTTAATGATTGCCATTCTAACTGGTGTGAGATGGTATCTCATTGTGGTTTTGATTTGCATTTCTCTGATGGCCAGTGATGATGAGCATTTTTTCATGTGTCTGTTGGCTGTATGAATGTCTTCTTTTGAGAAATGTCTGTTCATATCCTTTGCCCACTTTTTGATGGGGTTGTTTGTTTTTTTCTTGTAAATTTGTTTGAGTTCTTTGTAGGTTCTGGATATTAGCCCTTTGTCAGATGAGTAGATTGCAAAAATTTTCTCCCATTCTGTAGGTTGCCTGTTCACTCTGATGGTAGTTTCTTTTGCTGTGCAGAAGCTCTTTAGTTTAATGAGATCCCATTTGTCAATTTTGGCTTTTGCTGCCGTTGCTTTTGGTGTTTTAGACATGAAGTCTTTGCCCATGCCTATGTCCTGAATGGTACTACCTAGGTTTTCCTCTAGGATTTTTATGGTATTAGGTCTAACATTTAAGTCTCTAATCCATCTTGAATTAATTTTCGTATAAGGAGTAAGGAAAGGATCCAGTTTCAGCTTTCTACTTATGGCTAGCCAATTTTCCCAGCACCATTTATTAAATAGGGAATCCTTTCCCCATTTCTTGTTTCTCTCAGGTTTGTCAAAGATCAGATGGCTGTAGATGTGTGGTATTATTTCTGAGGACTCTGTTCTGTTCCATTGGTCTATATCTCTGTTTTGGTACCAGTACCATGCTGTTTTGGTTACTGTAGCCTTGTAGTATAGTTTGAAGTCAGGTAGCGTGATGCCTCCAGCTTTGTTCTTTTGACTTAGGATTGTCTTGGAGATGCGGGCTCTTTTTTGGTTCCATATGAACTTTAAAGCAGTTTTTTCCAATTCTGTGAAGAAACTCATTGGTAGCTTGATGGGGATGGCATTGAATCTATAAATTACCTTGGGCAGTATGGCCATTTTCATGATATTGATTCTTCCTATCCATGAGCATGGTATGTTCTTCCATTTGTTTGTGTCCTCTTTTATTTCACTGAGCAGTGGTTTGTAGTTCTCCTTGAAGAGGTCCTTTACATCCCTTGTAAGTTGGATTCCTAGGTATTTTATTCTCTTTGAAGCAATTGTGAATGG